>NW_009917092.1:47923-50725 GCF_000696875.1 Nestor notabilis
TCAGTACTACGCCTCGTGTGCCACAACCAACCCATCTCCACATGCATTTGGAGCTGCCATTGCCACAGAGTCCGAATACAGTAATAAATAACAAACCCTGGACACCAGCTTGTGAATGTTCCCCCAAAACCCGCGAGTAACACACGTGTTAAATTAAACAGCTGACTACCCACTGCATAACAGTTAATACATCACATCTGTTTGTATCACACTGAAGATCACTTAATGCAGAAAACAAAGTTAGAGTAAAAACAAGGGACCCTTTTAGGGGAAAAAAAATCATGTTTAAAAGTAAAAAAGCCAATCACACACAAGCAACTATGAAGCAGAGTTGAAGTTTACTTCTTCCTGGGTAACTGATGCTCTCCCAGAAATGACTGTCGACTCCAAACCAGCTTCAGAGCATCTCAGTTGTTCCCACCTTAGCTAAAAAGGCTAACTTACCCAGAAGGCCAGCACCGTTCTGAGACACTACTCCTTGCGGGGTGGCAAAGCTCTTCTGTGCGCAGAGCTTTGGTGCTGCCATCTTTCAGCCAGAGTTTAACTGGCTGGTTCCACGTCAACAACAGCCTTGAACCTATAGGCCACAAGCAGCCCAGTTCCTCACGTCCTCTGTGCTGCCTACCAGACAATCTAAAGGCAGACAGCAAGCTTTTATCTGGGGAGGAAAGCAAGACAGCTCCCCCAGACTGGATGCTGACGGCTGAAGGAACAGTCCCTTCTTGCTGCTCTGGGCTAGTTGGCTCTTGGAACCAAGAGGCTCCCTTAAGCTGGCAGCACTGTCTTCCAGATCACATCCAATACAGAACACACACTGCAGCAGCCTCATGCTGTTCACCCTAGAACAAATTCAGTGTCTGGCCAGCATCAAATAAATGCTCAGAACATGTGCCACAGACGACATGAACCTGACAAGCTCGTACCATGCATGAAGCATTTACCTGACACCTCACCTACCTGAGAGCAGATCCCACAGAGCTCCTATGAGAACAAGTCCAACTGCCCAGCGATCCACCCATCCACAGCCACACAACCAGCAGGGCTCGCATGGAGCCTGACCCAACAGGCCCAAGGCTGCACCAGGACACAGTGGGCTCTACACAGGACAGGTACTCTTAGATGATTTTCAGGGGATTCAGCAAATGAAGCCACACAAAGTTACAAAAAAATATCAAACTGAAATAAGCACCTGAACTCTGATGACCACCATATCATAGAATCTCGGAGTGGTTTGGGTTGGAAGGGCCTAAAGCTGATCCAGCTCCAACCCTCTGCCATAGGCAGGGACACCTTCCACTAGAGCAGGTTGCTCCAAGACCCTGTGTCCAACCTGGCCTTGAACACTGCCAGGGATGGGGCAGCCACAGCTTCTCTGGGCACCCTGTGCCAGCGCCTCAGCACCCTCACAGGGAAGAATTATGCATATGTCCACTGCTGCTGGACATGCTCCTGACACATGCCCCCGGGGCAGACATCTTTCCTCACCTACGATACCCCAATCTTGATTTGGGTTGATAAGTTCAACCCAAACTACAGCTGCAAAGCCTAACAAAAAAAGCCTTACAAACTTTTAATGTCTTTCAAATCTCTCATTCGTGGCTGCAGGGTCAGAACAGGCACAACCTTTAGGGGAAGAGCTGATCAATTCCTTTTCAAGGAGAGCCTATTCTGCCAGGCCTCAGCACAAGCACGGCAAGGACTCATGTGCCTCTCTGCAGGCTGCTCCCATCACCAAAATTCATTCCTCTGCACTATCGAGGACAGACAGAAGTGACCAAAAAAGCCCCTCCCAGTCTCCTTTAGGTAACATTTCCCTTCAACTTACTGACTCACTTGCAATTTTCTGTTCCACTTTTTGCCTGGCATATACTATATACAGCCAACAGTGCAAGACAGAAACCCAGCATCACTTAGTCTCTCTTTTTAGTTTCATGTCTACCTACCACAATGAACTTTCTAGAACACGCTAGGCTGCCCGCCTCCCACAGCACCCTATGAAGTACATTCTCCGAGCAAAGAGCATCTCTCTAGAACCTCAGTGCATGCACTAGTTCCCTCCTTCCTTCTGACCCTGCACCTAATACCAGCCCCTCTGAGATGAGAAACCACCCCTTTCTTCCCTTAATGTTAATACCACACAAGTGTCTGCAGAAACACCTACTCATGGCTCCACAAGAGCCATACCAACGGGCCAGCGCTTTCAGAAAGTGCCCCACAACTCCTCCGTGCTGCTCCTACAAGGCAGACAAACCTCAAAGCCACGTTTTCTTTTACGAAAGTAGTAATCGGGCTTAATCTGTGTCTCTTTTGACCAGTGATCGCTCCTCAGAGGGAAAGGCAGAGCGCAGGTTTCCTCCTGGTCACATGGATGACGGAGCTGCTTTCAGTTTGCAGACACCACGATAGCAGGCTTTTGAGTCACAGACAGAATGCTTTAACTCAAAATACTGCTGAAAAGCAAGTACCTAACCCTCTCCCCAGTCACATTCTATTGGCCTGGATGCATTAGCCATGCCCATCTGCGCTAAGAGGCGCAATACTTCTTCCAAAGCTCACTAAACCTTCCTAGGGGCTTCCACCGGCTGTTGTTCATCTGAAGGAACAAGACGCTCTCCAGCACAAGGCTCTGTGTAAGTTCTGGAGCCCCTTTGTCTTCTGCACCACCAAGACCTCAGAGGTATGCTGCTATTTAGGTTCACGCAACTCTTTCGCTCCCAGCCCTACAGATTTAGGTCCCAACACAACCACTGACCAGGCTGCTCACGCCGTGGTCCGCGGGGACCCGCACTGTAACTGCCTCCG
>NW_009917093.1:0-464 GCF_000696875.1 Nestor notabilis
GAGCTATCAAGAACATGGAATTAGGCAGCAGCCACTGAAGGGCTGCAGTCAAGCAGTAATACAAGAGGTGAACACCCAAAGGAGACACGTGAACGTTCACGAACACAAGCAAGTATCTAAACACCCTGTGTAACAAACGCAGAAGAGATTTCTTACATTCCTCTGCTTTCCAAGAAGAAGACCTCACCACAAGCAGCGCAGCAGCAACTGCCACTTGGCGTATTGACAAGGACTGGTGAGGAAACCCTGGTTTCCGCAAAGTCCATGCGGAGGGAACCCAAACCCCTTTCTCTTTCAGCTCTGGGATCGCCACGCTCAAAGGACCATAAATGGTAGAAAAGCCTTGACTGATACGGTCTGAACATACAGATTCATTTAGAGGGACACCCCGCAGCGGTGCCCAGCGTGTGGCCACCATGGGCAGAGACAGCCCCCTGGGCACAGGCACTG
This sequence comes from Nestor notabilis, assembly GCF_000696875.1. Taxonomy (NCBI): domain Eukaryota; kingdom Metazoa; phylum Chordata; class Aves; order Psittaciformes; family Psittacidae; genus Nestor; species Nestor notabilis. The sequence continues at coordinate 451 of NW_009917093.1, forward strand.
CCTCAGGGCCAGCA
>NW_009917094.1:0-3128 GCF_000696875.1 Nestor notabilis
CTAACTATTCTATGACTCTATGATTCTATGTTTAGATGGTAGCTGATGATTTGTACAGGAGCTATGAGAGAGACATGAAGCACGAGCAGAAACAGCAGGTGTAAAGTGAAGGGGTGACTGATGGCGGAGTCAGGCCAGGAGTGGTGCTGGAAGAATGCAAGAACTGCAGTGTTTGGTTTGATTTGGTTTTGTACTCATAGTCTGAGGCTCAACGAAGTAGAGGGGAGCAGGCAGGCAGGTGACAACAGCAGCAATCCCAACGGTATGCAGATATGGCAATAACTGTGTTGTGACCCTTGAGCCACACACAGCTTTCCAGCAGCTCCTGTGTAACTCCTGTTACGCAGTGTCTAGGACCAGCACAGCCTCATTGACCTCATGTGTGGGAGGAAGCAAACCTTCAGCTGCTGAGGTTCGTATCACCAAATCATCAGGAGGGCATCTGGGTACACAACAGGTTTGGCAAGGAAGGGGCGAGCTCCTTGGAACCACTGTTTTTCAGGCAAAATCTGTTCGAGTTCCCCAACCTTCATCTTGCTGTAGTGTCTTCATATCACTGGTGGAGACAGTTTCTCAACAGACACCTGAGTAAGGTTGCGAAGTTTGGGTTCCCTGAACTGGAAGACAGGCTGCGGTGGAGGTGTTTGTGTTTTCCATTTTTACTCCTAGTATCCAGCCACTGTATCCAATCAGGTAGCTACTGAGGTCATTCGGTTTTGGTCTCCATGTATGTTCAAATGCTGTGGTTCCCCACTTGCAAGTAGAACCTGTGCCCTGTTGGATGAGACTAGTGTGTGGGCTCTGAGTGTGCTTCTGTTCTGTGCACAAAGGCTCCCAAGAAGAGGTTTATGCTGGTTTTGGCCAGCTACAGGAGAACAGACAGCGTGCAACGCAACATACTGGTTACCCCTGCCACATTCATCAACGTGTTGGATGAAGAAGAACTGGCAAACTGAGGAAGTTTATTGAACCAGGGCTTGTCATGGTACGTGCATGATGTTTGAGATGCAACACGAGATGCAATACAGACTTGGGCATCTCATCAAACTGTAGTCTGGGTTGTATTAAAGCACTAAGCTTAGCCTCAGAAGTATAGGTAAAGAAATAAAGGTCTGCCATTTTATGATAGAATTTAGTGACCTCTTTTTCTTTCTCTTGAAATAAATGATGTTTCTTTGTGACAAATTTTTCATCTGGAATGTAAGCAGTTACAAAAAGTGGTATGTAAAAATGCCAGCAGGAGATGGACCTTTTTGACACTTCTAAATAACCGTTCTAACTTTAAATCTATTTTTTCTGAAAATATAGGTCTAAGTTTAAATACTGGCTCCGAGCAAACTGTTTGAATTGTTCAACTATCTAAAAATATACTTTAAAGCTGCGTATGAGGAGACAAGAAGCTGATGTAGAAGGAAAGGAAGAGACAGAATGTCAGGGCCTTCGGGAAACTGTAGCACAAAGACTTCACAGATGTTCTTTTCAAAGAATGCCTCCTCTCCCTGCTCTGAGTGCAGATATTTGTGTGACAGGAGCGTGCTGAAGTTACATAAAGAGAAGCGAGCTAAAAATAAAACTTTATGACCAGGAGACCCAGAGGCAACGAAGACCAGAAAGATACAAAATATTGAAATTAGAGAAGGTATTTTCTTCCGTCAATATTTCTAAGCAACTAGGGGCAAAGTACCCCAGTGCTGTTTGACACAGCTGCTGAACACCGGAGACCTTGCAAGCTCCTTAGATTGTAACTTGTGAACATGAGATAGCAGACGGTAGCAAGACTTGTTTTCTTGGGTGCTGGGTCTGCCAGGTGAGGAACGAGGGAGATAAAAGCAGAAGGTTGCAGCGGTGACCGAAGGGGCAAAGCTGAGGAAATGGGCCCTGAATTTTGTTCTCTGAGGCAAAGATTTTGCAATCTGACCACCTGATTCCTTGCTCCATTCAATCTCTTTTCATTCAGCCACCAGAGGACGGAGATAGTTTATGTTTCCTTATAAATGGTGTTGCAAAATTTCTGGTCTGCCTTTAATTGGGTTACCATCCTGTCTTCCCCTGCTGTTCTGCATGAACTGTTGCTTTGTGACATACATTTCCTCTTCCTTTCTGTACAAAAGCAAAAGATGAAGATCAAGTTATTTCTGAATAACAATGTCTAGACTCTATCACTGGACTCCATCCAAAAATGTTTAAACAGGTCATAGCTGAAACTGGTGTTAACTGGCACAGCTGCACTGGCTTTGTTCTAGTTACTCTGACTAACGCAGGTGAGGATGTAGCACATGTTAACCTGTGCCTTTCTTGGTCTCTCTGCTCTGACAAAGACTTCTCTGAGCTATACTCAGAGCTTATTCATTTTGGGGCATACACAGTAGTGGTTTTAAAGTGAGGAATTATGAATAGGCTTTAGATGTGTGACCCAGTGTCTAGACTATTGCTTGCACTCAGACTTCTGCCTTCCATGTAGCCACTGGTTTTGTACTTTTTTAATGTTTCACTCCTGTTCCTGCCTGTGTCTTGGGCTGTGTGCTCCTTTTATATGCAACTGAAGGAACACACGTAGGGGTGGCTCAGGATTGCAGAGAGGCTGCTGCAAGTGCACTGTGTTACTTTTTCTTTGTGACTTCTCTATTCTTCCTCCTTCCTCTTCTCACCACCTTCAACAACCTTTGGTTTGGAGACAATGGCATCAACAGTGTTATGAATCATGCGATCTGGGAAGAAGTACTTCAGTTGCTTTTCATAATCACTTGTTCTCTCATCTCTAACTACAGAAGAAACAAAATACTGTCAAGGTTTACCTCCACACTCTTGTAAACAGTCTGGTCTTGCTGTTTGTCTGCTGTTGAAATAATGAGGTACGTATCAGGATGTAGCGGGGTGGGCCCAACCCCTTTGGCCAGAGTTTTACAATGACTCTTCTTCATACGTTAATACGTGCTCACTGCTGGCTCTGTACAGGTCTCAGCATGCAGCGCTTCATCACAACTTTGTTAACTCCACTTCAATCGGAGGAAGAAATCCTTTCCTTGTTGGCTTTGGAAAGATTTGGGTTCTGTTTGAATGTATTTCATAATAAAACAAAAATCTGAAGGGGGTGAGACAAAATTGTTGCTGACAGAGCTGAAAGAGTG
>NW_009917094.1:3159-11873 GCF_000696875.1 Nestor notabilis
AGATACCTAAAGGCACTTTGTTCAGAAAGACACAAAATGCAGATTTCTTAATCCTGATTGTGTTCCAGATGATGGCCCTGGTTAAGCAGTTGAGTGTGTTTTAACTCTGTAAATGCTGAAAATGCAGGAAATAAAGAGAAAAGCCAGCATGGGCCAGCAGTTGCCTTGTTGCATGGGGTATGAAGTGGGAAAGGCCCACCAGTGGCCTTACTGCTTGGGAACTAAAAGTGTAACGCTGTAGAAGTGGTCCATGTTGTCCACTTGCCAGGGGTGCACTGCTGCTGGCCAGCACAGATGTGAGGCACAGGAAGAGATGGTCAGGTAACCATCACCTGGGCAGTTTTAGTTATGCAGGTTTCTCTCTTTTGAAAGCCTAATTTAGCAAAACAGCTTCTGAGGGCCAAAGCAGGCTTGGCTCTGTATTAATGGATTTAGGGGGGGTGCCATTTGGGTACTGAACTCTTTCAACGGAAGGAGAAATGTTGTTTGGAGAGTTGGTGATCATTTATATAGTTTGAGTTAATACTTCTGATCCCAGAGGAGCCTTGTGTAGGCAGGGAAATGATGGGTCCCCTTCTCTATGCTTCTCTATAGCTTAATAGATAATGTGATGGAACCTGAGGCTGGTTTTTTAAAATGAGTGGTCTATGAATGATAGACCATTAAAATATAGAGTGGTCTATAAATGGTAATGCCTGGAAAAGGGAATCTGAGACATGGTCTGAAGTTTAACTGCTGATACCTTGAAATACCTCATAGCAAGGTCCAGTGTTTTCCCCATCAACCACCACCGCTGCCAGATCACACTCTTCTTGTCAAAGCACTAAACTTTGAAGGTGTTTGCTCTCAGATTGTGTTCCTGACTTGGCTTTTCTCTGTGTTGTATCTCAGAAGCCCTTACTCTTCCCTGGTGCCACCACACAGTGCCTGTAGGAGGCCATAACCTGCACCATCACCCTGCTTGAACTCCATCCCCTCGCTGGAGCTGGGCCTGCCCAGTCTTGCTGCTGCCAGCCTACTCACCTTGCCTTTGTCCCAGTCCTCTCCTCCCCTGTGTCTGAGCTGCCTTCTCCTGTCACACGTACACCTACTCAGGCATGCTGGCTGCCTCAGTCCCGACCTTATAGCTGGGACGTTGAGACTTGGGTTTCTTCAGGGCTTTCCCAAAGGGGGAAAAATGGTTGTGTGGGACTTCCCAGTGACGTGGGAGAAGCAGGAAGAAGTGCCTGGACCTTCTCCAGAAGGCAGAAGCCCTTTGCACCCTGGCTTTCAGGTTCAGTGGCTGCTGCACATGGCTTTGAGCCCACCAGCCTGCACATGGACAGGAACAAAACCAAAGGAAACCTTTGAATTGCTCTGCTTGCCCCTGCAGGCTGTCATTTCTCATGATGGTCCAGCTCACTTCTATCTACAGGCAGCCCCTTGTCTTCTGGTACTAAAGGACCAGGGAGCATTTTGCTCTAGCACATCAAACATTTGAGGGCATCTGTGGCATAATATGGCTCCTGTCATATTTTTTACAGAGTAACTTTATCACTTGATTACTTCTTAACTCTTACTCAACAACTTGTGAGTTGCTCGTCAGTAGATTATAATTTTCTGCACTTTGGTTTTTTGGGGGTTTTGGGGGAATTTTTACATTTTGATTAAGTATTTTACCAATTCTTTCCTTGATGTTTGTGAAAAATAAATTACAAACATTTAGCAATCAACATTTGATCTGCTCCTATTGAATATATAGAGCTACACCAGACTTAAATTCCACCTAATCCTGACCTGAGGCACTTAAATTTGAGTCTTTATTCAGGCTGTTCGTGTGCCTTCAAAAATCAAGTGAACCTTAAAATCAACTGATGATTGAAAACGGTGGCATTAAGTTGCCTGGGAGCCCAGGTCAGTGCTCCTGTTCATTCCCAGAGTCAAATACACTCATATCTATATCTAATGTACCTGGGCAGCAATGTGATTTGGAGAAGAGGAGGAAGATTCTCCCCCTTAGCCTAATGGCAACCTGAAAGAGTACAAGCCCTGAGCTCCTTGAAGAGTATCTTAACTGTACACTTGGAACAGCATTTTTCGGGCATTTGCTTTGGCAGGATGCTGCCTTTTGGTTTTGTAGTGCTCCGCAATACATGTAGAGAACTTTCTGTGGATGTTCCTGACAAACAAATCCATATGCAAAAATATCCTTAGCAAGTAAAAACATCTTCTGTTGAGGAGACTGAGTGTTAAAGGTGGGGTCAGAAATGCCAGTGTTCACGCTGAGGCAGTTTTGAATAAGTTTACAGGTTCTCTGTGCGCAGGTCAAGCGATGAGCTCCAAAGTGGTAGAATAAACTATTGGTCCATGTTTGTAATCCTAGATTTACTTGGAAAACCAGAGCTCTTTCTCATGTGTGTTCGGTGTTTGTCTATTACCCATGCAGGCATTCCTTCACTGTATTCTGTCATAATTTAAGGTTAGGTTTGTGACCAGGAATTAGCATGAATGCTCTCACTGCTCACACATATAAAGACCGAGGAGAACACCTGATTTGCATGCACGGTAGGTGTTTATGTGCTTACACTGGCTTATGGAGATGTGCTTGCCCTGGAAAACCTTTAGAGAAGGACAGTCACCACTGGGTACTCGGTACTGTGGAGAATGAAGTGAAGCAGGTCTCACAGCTGGTTTTTCTCTCCTCCCAGGACTGGAAAGGGGTCATTCTCCACCCAACTGCAGAGAGATTGTAAGAGCACTGTGTGCTCTGTTTGCCTCCCTGCTCTTGCAAGGGTCCTCCCTGGTTGCTCTCCAGTTCTTTCTACTATTTGTGCATCTCCTGACATAACAGGATGTGGATCTGTAGTCAATACTCTGGGTCAATATGACACTATATAGGTATCAAAAGTGTATCTTCTCATCATCCTGCATCAGGAATAGCTTGTTCCTGCACCGATACACTGCGTGTGTTGAGAGAGCTGGATCTGGGAAATAATTCTGTTGAATGTTAAATGAAATTGTACAAGAATTCTATAGCAAAGTCTATAAAGTATAACAAAGCAAGTGGGGAAAAGCTAGTGTCCTGAGCTGGCCACTATATTCTCAGTATTTTTGTATGTTCTAGATAGAATTCTATATGGTTCAAAGTGTAATTCTTTTTGCTTCAGTTTCTTAAGCTTCATTTCTCCCTGTACTTTCTCAGCAAAGTAATTGACACAAACCTCTTCCCCCACCCAAAAACGTGGTTTTATAGGCACTGTCCATTGCTAGCTAAAAGCCAGGGTATGAAGGAGTGGTGCTTAGTGAGATTTTTGAAAGGTAACTAACACCAAATTGCAATGAAAATGGATAGGATTTAGACAGCTGAAAAATCTGTCCCAAGATCTATCTCCCTTTGCACTGAGCTCAATGCTGCTTAAAACCTGGCTGCATAGTGCCATCATATTCTTTCATAAGGGTATTTCCCTTCATGGCACAAAGGGAGGTTGCTGGTCTCATCAGAAGAGCACTGCAGTAAGAGGGAGCTTCATGCAACATCTGCACTGGATTGTGTTATTTCCAACCTTCCAGTTCGGAGACAGCAGCACATGAAAGGCACTGAAACCTCTCCCTGGCACTTACTCCCTGATTGCAATGATAAGGTTTCAGATTGTGACGCAAGTGGGATGGTTTCTTGAGGGGAAATTGCAGTTTAATGCCTCCCACCTCTCTGCTCTTTACAAGTTTGGGACCTCGTACAATAGGAAGATGATGATCCCATTCCCTCCAAGATAAGCCATCATGGTGGGCAGCACATTGAGCAGGAGGTGAAGGTGAAGGTGCAGTTTTGGCTGGTGTCCTTCGGCAAGTCCCTCTAGGAGACCTCCTGCTGCAGCCCGCAAAGGCTGGAAACAACACATTAGCCCCTGCCTGTGTTTCCACTCCTGCTGGAGTGCAAATTCCTTTTGCCCTGACCCAGGATAAACACACCTGTGTTCTCTTCTTGCCTTAGCGTTTTATTTTGCACCAGTGAACAAGAGCAAAACAGAAGAGAGAGCTTTGTGGTTCAGGAAGCTGACAGTTATTAAAAGTAAATTTCACAAGGAGGCAAGATGGAGGAAGGGGAATTCTGACGAATCCCTGATATGTATGGAATGTTGTTTTTATATGGGAATAAAGCGGAGTTCAGAGTTTCTTCAATTACATTTTAGGAGTTTTATTATTTTAAAATAATTGGCTGTAGTTGCTTTATTTCTCCCGAGCCAGGGCAGTTCTGATTGATGTAACTGGAACAAACAGCATTGCGTAAGTCTGCAGAGGTTTCCTGGTACACTGGCCAGCTACAGGCTTTGTACTGTGCGATTCTCACCTGACATCCGTGTCACGGTCACACTCCGTGTGTCTGCAGTGGTGCTGACATAAGGCATTCCCACAGAACGATGTCCAGCACGTCACTGGAAGGATGGCCTGCAGCCACCGGCAGCTTCTGCTGGCCCACAGACACAGCAACTAGGGAAATACCACCTCTGAGTTAGCAAGAGGCACCAGAAAGGCCAGGTCAGCTTCAGGTCTACTACAAATGGTTCAATTTAGGTGAAATTTCTTTTATGCACTTTTGAATTTCATTCTACAATCTTGTCATTTGATATGGAAGTGGGAAGATGCGAGTGAATTAAAAGAACAGCTTCATGGGTTTTTTCCTATCTTTTTTAACATTACCCATCATTGTATTTATAATTAAATAAAAAACTTCAGTTCTTATAATCACTGTTTTTTGACGATTCTAGGGTCCCATATCAGAAGAACTCTTTGGAGGACAAAATGCAATATTCTACTGGAGACAAGTTTAATACTTGAAATATTTGTTTGTGTATGAATGAAAGCCTTTCTCTAAACCAGGTTTATAGAAACACATGATAACTGACATCCTGAGTGTTGGCAGTAAGAACAGAAAGGGTATCTGTGCATAAGACGTCCTGTGACTGTGGTGGCAATAATCCATTACAAACAATTGAAAGCTGCAGAAGATCTTCTAAGGAGGACCATTTGTGGCGACAGAAATCTCCTCACGTTGACCCTGGAGTTGTCCCCTTGCAGGTAACATAAAAGCCCTCTGAGACACCAACTTGCGTTTACAAGACAGCCCTAGAAGGCTGGTTTTCAACCTGTCTTATTTCTGCCTGGAATGATGTTTAACGCGGTCACACAGCAGCGGAGAGGGGAGGGACTACATAGTTATGCAGGATATCGCCGTTCTGGCCTGATGGAGGCATCCAGCCACCATGTATGTTGGCACTAAGATGCTTTGCAGGGTGTAAATGACGGCAGATCTTTCTCAAGAACGGCTGGGCTTTTGGACAGTAGCTGTAGATTTGGGGTAAGCTTTTCAAAGCCAGCAAAGCCCAGCCACAAAATGGCTCTTTGCTGTATAACTACGAGCGGTGCTTTGGTCCTGCTGGTGTGTTTCACAGTGCCAGATTAGGACAGACAAGTACTCTGAAAAAACAGCACTTTGTTTGGAGTCCTTGTTCCACCTCTTATGAGTGAAACTCAAGCTCCTGGCCCAGATTCTCAGAAGTATTCAGGCATGTTGGATCCTACAGATCCCCACGATCAGGTAACGGCTGCAGCTGCATTGGAGACTCCAGCTCAAGGGCTTCCTGTCACTTGTGAGAAGAGAGATCTGCACTTTTAAGAATTTGACCCATAATTTATGGAAACAAAGGACCCTTTCAAAAGAGAAGCTTCTAATTCTAAGGAATTAGACACATTCTAATGGCATGGGGCCAGCTGTGTCACTCTTCCTTGTGGTGAAGGGCTGCTCTCACTGCACCAGGACCAGCACTGAGTTCTGCTCAGCATGACACTGGTGCTGAGGGCTCCTTCCACGTCTGACCTGCAGCAACCTCGAATCAAGGTCAGATGCTGGCACTAGAGTAGCCCTGTTGAAGGAGATACCTGCCCGAGGTAACCACTGATGTTTTTGTTCCTCATTCCTAGAGCAGGCAAACAGAGGTAAGCTTTAAAACAATTCCAAGTAGTTCATATTCACAAACAAGCTGTGGGAACTCTGATTTAAATCCAGGTGGGGATTTTTTTCATAGTATATATGGCTGTTTACACCAGGAAACTAATAAACATACTGATAACAGCAGCTATCAGAGTATCTGAAGGGTAGTTTGTGACTTCATCCAGTGCCTGGATTCATTCCCTCTCTCTCCTGTCTAAATCTGAGACGAAGGGCTCTGAATCAGCAGGTGAAAGCTGTGTCTTTACATTTAGAGTCTTAGGGCTTCTTATTTCATTCTTCTCTGTAAGCTTGATATGAGCATGTCACTGGCCCTCAGTAAAGAACAAATAAGCAGTAATAGCTTGTGTGGTGCCAAAACTATATGACTGACGTCAGTGTGAGCTTCCAGCGTACACAGTAGAAACAATTTAGTCTGGTTTTGTCCTGTACTTGGGTCCCCATTTACCTGGGTCCTATAACTGGTTTTGCAGTGTCTAAGATGGATTGAGTAGGTCCTGCATCCCACTGTCCTATTGTGTGTCTGTCCATCTATCCCTCACCCACACCTGTGGAGACACACTTCCATGAAAAATGCAGTAGAACCCCCTCCTACTCAAGACAGGTACTTCTCTGAACTCAACTAGAAGATTCAGAAGTAATAAGGGTGTGAGAGCTTCCTGTGAAAGTGCAACGGGAGTGCATATAGCTGTGCCTCGGGAGAGCTGATGAGCCAGCTGAGAGCTTCTGGGTCAGGATGAAAGCAGCTGTGGTGGGTGTCTCCCACAGATAACCTCGTTGGGAAGAAGTAGTGAACAATTGGAAGAAGCCTCTTGTTTGCAGGTGCTGGTTCTTGAGCCACCCTGATATCTGCTGGAAGGACACCACAGCAGGGAACAAACAATCCAGTCTGTTTCTGGAGCTCATTGATCATAACCCACTTCTGACATGGTGGTGGAAGAGCCAGTAGAGGGAAGAACTCTGCTCTACCTGACCCTTACCAACAGGGGAGAACAGGCCAGCAGTGTGAAGGACAGGGGCAGCCTGGGTTGCTGTGATGATAAAATGAGCATGGAGCAGGGAAACTGGTGAAAAAGGACAAGGAAAAGGTCAAAGTAATCAGTGCCTTCTTTCCCTTGTTTTTTACTGGTAAGATTTGCCTACAGGAATCCCACGTTCCTGAAACCAGTGGGAAAGTCTGGAGCAAGGAATACCTGGTAGAAAATAGATATTAGTCCTGTCTTCAATATGGGCAAGGAGAATGTGAGGAACTACAGGCTGGTCAACCTCCCCATGGTCCCTAGGAAAGTGATGGAGCAAATAATCCCAAGTAGTTGAGAGCAGTCAGCATGAACTTAGAAAGTCAAATCATGCTTGACCCACCCAATAGCTTTTTACAATGAGACGACTGGCTCAGTGGGTGAAGGGAAAGCAGTGGATGTTGTTTAGCTTGACCTTAGCAGGGCTCTTGACATTGTCTCCCGTAACATCCCCAAGAGAAATGTTGAAGTACAGACTAGATGAATGGACAGTGAGGTGGAGTGAAAACTGGCTGAACTGCCAGGCCCAGAGGGTGGTGATCAGCAGATCAAAGTCCAGCTGGAGGCCAGTGACCATTAAGAGGGTTGGCACTAGGGCTAGAACTGTTTAATCTCTTCATTAGTGATCTGAATATTGAGGCCAAATGCTCCCTCAGCATGTTTGCAGATGATAAAAATCTGGGAGCAGTGAGACATGAGCCAGCAACGTGTCCTTGTGGCAACGGTGGCCAAGAGCCTCCCGCGCTGCTTTAGGCAAAGCCTTGCCAGCAGGTCAAGGGAGGTGATCCTTCCACTCTGCTCAGCCCTGCTGAGACGAATCTGGGGTGCTGTGTCCTGTGCTGGGCTCCCCACTACAACAGAGACATGGATACACTGGAGTGAGTCCAGCAAAAGGCCACGTAGGGTCATACAAGCAGAGGCTGAGAGCTGGGGTTATTCAGCATGGAGAACAGAGGCTGCAGGGGACCTTATCAGTGTGTATGAATACCTGACTAGAGGGGAGGGGAGCAGGGAGGAAGATGGGGCAGGCACTTCTCAGGGGTGATGTCCAGTGACACCACCAGAGAGGCAATGGGCATAAACAGAAACATAGGGAATTCTGTGTGAACATAAGAAATCACTTGTTTACTGTTCAGTGGTCAAACACTGGAGCAGGTTGCACAGGGAGGCTGTGGAGTCTTCATTCTTGGAGGTATTAAAAACCTGACTGGATGCAGCCCTGAGCAAGCTGTTGTAACTGCCCCTGCTTTGACCAGGGCTTGGACCAGATGGTCCCCAAAGACGCCCTCCAAGCTCAACTGGCCTGTGATTCTGTGGAGTGGTCACATCTATGCATATATATACATGTGTGAACACACAGATAGTTTGACTGCATAAACACGTACAAAGCACTCTTTTAATCAGTCTGTGTTTGGGTTTGGGTCTTCTGCGCAGTGCAGGCCACAGGCGTTTTAGCATATTATGTCTAGAAGCTCATTCAATGTATTTTGTTGCAAATCCTTCAAAACTAGTAGAAAATGCACATTAAATGCAACACTATATACATCAGACAAGCCAGCCGGACTAGGTTCTGGTTGCCGTCCAGTGTCCCTCACCAAGCTGTGGTGTTCACCCATTCTTCCTAGCTCATGTGTATTCAGTGTAGAGAACCACACTTCCATTTGGGACCACTCAGAACTGTCAGAGAAATATTGGGAAGAACATTCCTG
>NW_009917094.1:11904-20906 GCF_000696875.1 Nestor notabilis
TATAATTTAAAAAGAAAACAAAACAAAGCCATCAACTTGCAGTTTTCATTTCTTCCTCTGGTGACCAGATACCAGCATCCTGCTTGCTTCCATTGCTTCTTCCCTCTGATGGTGTTTAAGCCCTTTCCAACAGCAGCCCAGGGAAAGGGAATGGGTGGACAGACTGTTTGCTCTTCTATTGTGCACTGAATAATTGAACACAAATCATGAAGTCTAGCTAGTCTGTTACTTTGAATGTCTTTAAATCTACACATCCTATATTTTATTTTTCAGTCAGCTGCAGAAGCAGAACAAGATCAAAAGCTGTGTGTTGTTTCACTGGGTAAGCCTATAATGGAGATACAAAGGGAAACAATTTCTCCTCTTCAGTCTATCATGTCATTTTATGTCAAGGATAGTAAATGAAGGCTCTTCCCGGTAGCTGAGTAAAAAGATTGAACAGGAAACCCTTGAGCTGAGGACAAGGCAGAACTGGTGCTGGGATTGCACATTTTGGGGAGTGCTCTTGCACTGTCAATCTCCAGGAAGAGCTTAGTCTTGAATCCAGCCATGTTTTGGGCCAGTTAGTACAGCTGAGTCAGATAAGCTTGGACAGTCAGGGAAACATGGATGTTATAATTGTCTTCTTGAGGCATTCTGATGACTCCCTTGGTTTGCATTATCTGTGTTATGCTGGCTGGGGTCTGAGTCAAGGAAACATCTGACCCTGAGCTTTGTTCACTCCTACTCAGAAGGACACTTCAGAGCTTTGCACTTTTGCGTTTTCCTGGAGTGTGGTGGTTTTCTGAGGTAATGTCTGTAGCCATCCCACTGGAGCTGATGGAGAAAGATCCTGTTGACTCGTGGAGGCTGAGATTCAGCTTTCTCTTTAGCAATGTCAGCAACGCTGGCAAAAACTCAGGGGTTCTCTAACAGCCATCACTCACAGTAGCCCTGGGAGAGGACAGGGCGAGTTAAATCACTTATTTTCACTTGGACTGTCCTGGAGGTGCAGAGATTGATACGGTTTGAATGTTTCAGAGGACCAACAGTGAAGAATCAGCAACAGTTCAGACAGTTGTGGAGGAGGTAAAAGTTGCTTTATCTCTGTTCTCTAGCCTTAGGCAACCTGTTCTAGCGTGAGGTGTCCCTGCCTGTGGCAAGGGGGGTTGGAACTGGATGATCTTAAGGTCCTTTCCAACCCAAACCGTTCTGTGATTCTATGATTCTATATTGCTTCTCAAACCAAGAAACCCAGTTAGTAACATGCAGCCAGGACCAGCCATGGTAACAGTGGATGTACAGTGACCTACTTTTAACACAGCTTATGTAGCCTGTCTTGCTGCTTTATGCTTGAATGGCAGAATTTGCAACAAAAGGTCAATTTATGGCAGCCTTTTATTGCAAGGTTCTCTCGCTATAGTCCAAAGTTGTAATGACAAAATGCTGTGCTGAGTACAATGAGGACTGCAAGAATCAGCCCCACTTTTTATGTAAAGCTTTAAACTTTATCTGTTTTAAACAGCTTTTGGTGCTAAGCTAATTTTTTTGTTTGGTTGCTTATGAAAAGAGCTTTATTACTCCCATGGAGAGCAATAGAGGAACATGTCTGAGTACGAACAGAAAGGCTCGGCAATGGGGGGTTTAAGTAAAACCATACAAAACACTTCTGAAGCTCAGCAAACCTGCATGGAGGGAGAAGAGTCTAAAGCACAGCAGCCCAGAAAAGGGAAAACTGCATAGCAGAAAGTAAACAGGAGCTGCCCCCTGCTAAGGGAAGGCACAAAGTAAATCTGATGTGACCCAACCATGCAGGGTCATAAACCAGCCAAGATAAATGCAGGAGGAAGGACACTGTGACAATAGTTAGCCCCGAGGCTGAGACACATGGCTGAGTCCCTGCATGTCAGCTGTGCTGCAATAGCTGACTGATTCATGCACTTTGCCTAGGGCAGCCATGAGGTAAAACACATTATGTTAAGCCTCAGTGGAAGGGGGTTAGATGGACGTGCTTCCCTTGCAGAGGGGTGAGAGCACATACGTGATCAGTTACCACAGCTCAGATAACATGTGGGCATCCACCACCTCCCTGAGCATCCACTGGGCTCCCATTCTGAGAAGACCTGACCCCTTTCTAACAAGCCTGTTGCAAACAGGAGCTGTGGAGTGTGTTAGCATAAACCTTTTCTGCTGCCAGCTTACGGTAAGCATATGATGAAGCAGAAGGTCCCAATGCCATGTGGTGCCTCCTTAGGCTTTAGTAACTCCCTCGTGTGTCTGAACCTTCAGCAGGGCCCTGCCATTGACAAACGTTGCACATGGGGAGATGCTTTAAGCCTGTACAGAGCCTTGTTGAGCTGAAAGGGTGGCTCATCATAAATCCTGGGTGATGGCAGCCTGTGTCAAGCTCTCCTAGTAGGGTGCCAAGAACTGTGCCCCCAGTACAGGCAGAGCCTTGTTTTCCTCTCTACTCAGCTTTCTTCCAGATAGCACAAGCAGCCTTGCCAAGGTTGCTCTACAGCCTCTGCTGCTGCCAATAATCTGGGTAATCTCTTATCTCGCCTTATTTCACATGTTTATAGCCATGACAGCCGAACCCTAGACAATGTGTAATGGGTGAGTTATGTTAGATGTTGTCGAGCCAATAACCATGTGGAGGAAGGGCATTGCTAGCTGTGCACTAGAGTTCAGAGCACCAGGGGTGGAAATCTGCAATGCCAAATGATTTGAGAAGTGCTGTGTCCCAGCTTCAGTCTACTCATTCACTCCACTGTCTGCTCTTTGGGACTGATGGAGGGTTTTGCCTAGAGGCAGTTGAGTGTTACTGGTTATGAGACACTCAGCCACAACGTCAAGTGAAAGGCTTGTTAGTCATCTTCACTTCTATCCCATGTATCATCACAGCTAATAAACATCTCACAGCTGGCTCCCAGGGTGCGGGGAAGTTGGACACTCTTCACTTTGAGTCCTCCCTATCTCTGTGTGCTCCCAGTGCTGTCTGGGTTTGCACTGGTTGTTGGGATTCTGGCTGAAGTGAATCTCCAACAGCACTTGGAAAAGACAGAAAGAAATCATGTTTTTCTCAACTGGATTGACTCGTGAGTTTTGGCAGCACTAAGGAACTCTTCAGCCAGAATTGAAGCTGCTCATATAATCAGTTACTCCCCGCAGAGCATCATCTCTCACATGCAAACATACCTGTACAGTCTCCTGAGTCTTAATCGCTGTGTACATCTAAAGATAAAGGTGATTAAAAACATTCATCAGTCGTGACCTAACATCATTGTCTGCATGAAAGAAGTAGGTCCACACTTCTGTAACATCATGGGATCTCACCACAAGCATCACAGTAGAACTGGTGATGTGGCTTTTCTTCTTTTGTAATAAATAGGGGGGCAAGGTTTCGTTTAAAGACCTGATCTTAACTTGGGCTGAGCATCTCACGAGTCCTTTCGTGGAAACTGCTCAGTACATTTCTGAATCAGATGGTTGAAACAATGATGAACTATGAAGACAAGTGCCTCAATGTATGAGTTTTCTCAGATGCAGTCCTAACCACATCCTGAGTTGGGGTGCCACGATTGCCATCATCTTATCACACAGCACTTGCTGTTGCCAAACTATCATTGGCAACAAGGCACGAGTGTTAAAGTGGAGGAAGATAAGTGAAAGAGAAAATTATCTCAGCAGCCACCTGGGAAGACATGTGATGGGCCCCCCCGTTGGGTATCCTCTCCAGTGTAGAAGGGTCTCCCTACTATAATGTTCCATAACAACTACACAGTTTTCATCAGGAATTGTTTGGAGGGAATTTCTGCTTTACTCCTGCTCTCAACACAATTTGATCATAACAGCATGAGAACAACAGTGTGAGAATAGCTGGGGAAAACAACTGCCCAGAAGCTCTGGAAAACATTCCTGTGGCAGCTTGCGAGAAAGGATACGAAGCTACAAGCAAAAGGCAGGCTGCAGAATGACATCTAGGAGGTCCTTAGCATTACACAGGTTAAGGCACCTATGGCACTGCAGTGATGAGGAGAGCTGGCATCCCAGAATGGGGCCCGGAACATTGATGGTGCTGAGCAGGACATTGCTAAGACAGTCTGAGATGTGAAGAGGAAGTCAATCTTGAAAATGACACCTTTCTCTTGGACTTAAGTGTTTACCAGAAAGCCCACATTAGGTGTCAGCTGGTACCTGGTACATGTAGCTGCCTGGCTGCAGAATACTGATGATCCACAAGTCACCTTATAGTCCTCCATACAGCCAAGCCAGGACCTGGCTGGCATGGGTCATGACTTCCAACCTGTGCATGTCTTCTTCCTGTGGAAGCCAGGGAGTGGAAGAGAGTGGAAGGTTACTGCATGCCTTGGTGCCCCCTGGGCACACTCAGAAGTGGCAAGGACAATCATCCAGAAGGGAATTTGCAGAGTACTGCCATACATAACCATAATCCTCCCCTTGCGCAGAGATTACCAGATAGCTTTTTTTTTCTTCCTGAACATAACTGGAACAGATAATTCCTTCTTTTTGCATAAAACTCCACTTGTCCAAGCACTTTCCCAGAAATGGCAAGACCTGGGTTTCACACTCTCAACCTAAGAGAATTCAAAGCCGCAGCTTTCCTTTCCACATGAGCATCTTCAGCAGCTGTGTTTTGCATCTGCAAGAGAAGGCAAGCAGAAAAGATCCTGCCTCTGTGGCATGTTGTTTGGGCTCTTCTGGGGTGGGGAATGAGGAATAATGGTTGGT
Source organism: Nestor notabilis (assembly GCF_000696875.1). Classification (NCBI taxonomy): domain Eukaryota; kingdom Metazoa; phylum Chordata; class Aves; order Psittaciformes; family Psittacidae; genus Nestor; species Nestor notabilis. The sequence goes on from NW_009917094.1 coordinate 16,636, forward strand.
CCTTGCACCAGCAACTTCTCTGGTCCTGCTTCATAGTATGAAATGTATTAAATAGCACTAGGGGTGAGGAGCAGAGCTCTGCGCTTGCTCCTCCTGGGGGAAGTGCCAGTGGCTCCTTACCAGTGAGAGACCTCTTCCTTGATCTCTCTTTTTGTAGGGTTCAGCTTCAACAGAAAGGGTAGGGAAGAGTCCACCTTGTCATCAGTCTGTTGCAGGAGTCTGATGCTCCTGAGGTTGGCTGCTGTGGACTTTCTGTTCTAGTCTTCTGAGCTGTGAACTTCTGCCGAAAAAGCTCAGATTTTTGTGATGTGTCTATACATCAACCAGAATAACACCGCCAAGAACCTTGCTATTATCTTGCTACTATCATTAATTACTTCATTAAAGCTGATCATGATAAGTTAATGATAAACCTTAGCCTGATTTCTGAGGAGAACAGAAAACTGGCTTAGTTTTCCTAGCTCTGCTCTCATTAAAGCCTCATGTCATTCTTGTTGTAATGTGATTTTCATGACTTAATCCACTATTTACTGCAGGGGAAATCTGAAATGCACAGAATGTGTTTACAGTGTGATCTTGGATACTGGCCTTTGAACCGACGTTTTTTCACAAGGAATTGCTTTACAAGTCTGTCTCATGGCTACTTTTAAAAATAATACAATTTAAAATAGACGTTTAAGGGATGAGTAACAAGTCTTGGCCTTGCAAATGCAGACATTAGATCACAGTGAACCTCTGCCTCCTGGGGACAGCAACTTCCCTCTCACTTCCAAGCCATCAGATAATGTGTGCTGAGTAAAGTGAGCTTAGGTCAGAGAGCTCTTCACACACACTGCTAATTGGTGAACTCCTCAGTCAGTGTGTGAAGGGATCTGACACCAGGTAATGTTTCAGCCTTGCTCCACACAGGACTTCCTGATCCAGTGCAGCTCCTTCTATTATTGCATTTTAAATAGCAATGTGTTTTCTCCAGAATTTTAATATCCTTGAATCCAAGGTGGGGTTTTTCTGTTTCATTCAGAAGGTGGTACCTTGGTAAGCGCTGTGTTTCCCCATCTCCGCTCATGGGTTTAGCAGTACCTCAGAGTGAGACATGCTGAACAGTCAGCGCTGCTCCCTGCAGTGTCTGGCCATTCAGAGGACTCCCTCACCACCCATACGTCTTTGTGGTTTGGGAGGTCTGACAAGATTGCTTTCAAAAGTGGGAAATTCGGGAAAACCCAACTGTATTTCGACACCAGCTGTTGGTTTAAAATACCAAAGCACAGAGAAAGCAAAACCACAAAGATACGGGAACTGTGGTGCAACTGTTGTCAAGGTACATGCAAACACCACGAGGTTTGTAAGCTGAGCCTACAATTAGAAATATCTCAGTTTTCCCTTCCAGTCTATCAGGACCTATATTCATGAGGATGCTGGAGGGGAAATGGCACAAGAGATCCCTTCCTTGTGTCTGCTCAGTGGATGGTCCACTCTCTCACACTCAGGAGGAGGTGAGCCTATCATACCCAAGAGAGATGGAAGATGCAGGAAGAATGTCAGCCTTCCCATGAAGTGGGTCCTCAGGGAACATATGAGCAGGCTTGAAGTCTTTCAACAGTGTTAATGAACATGCTTCTTCACAGCCATTATATACTCTTCTACTACTTGGCATCTATGATTAAATCTGTGGATGTTTGATATGCTCAGCACTGAATAGGAAGAGTTAAACAAACAGTCTCATTTCTCCAAAGTCAAAAAAAGAAGTCCTTTATCTTCAAGGCATCATATATTTTCAAGTGTCTCCACACGTGAGTATTGACCTGGAAACCTCTTGGGTTGGGTGCTTAGTGCCCCTGAAACTCACAGCCGTAAATGGCATTATAAAGCACCAGGGTTATTGAGTGTTTTGGAAGGAGCAGATGCCTGCAGTTGAAACATGCCATTTGAAGCAGCCCTTTGAAATACAGTGGAAAAGCAGTCAGCTGTTGTCCTTAAATAAAGGGAAGAGGAGAGAACAGACTAAATCATATCTAGTCTTTGCCTTCAGATCCAGTCATTCGTGATGCCTTCTTTTTACTCAAAATGCAGCACGCCTTGAGATTTTGCCATCTGCTCTTTCCCCTGAGGAAAAGTCTGCTTCATTTTACCTCCCTTGCAAAAATTAACACATAATGAGGAAAGCACTTTGCTAAACTGGTTTGCAGTACATCATGAGGCAAAATGACCCCCGAGTCCATGTCCGTGACCAAATTTGCCAGTGTTGTGGCATCTGTGTATTTATAGCCTCTAAAAGGTATCCACACCAAGTGATACGTGAGCTGGAGCAGCAGTGCTGGAAAGCCATCTCTCTGTGCTTGAAGGGTCATCTTTGTGGAGGGAGTCAGCACCATAGGCTTTTTAGTGTGGAAACATTAATAACTGTATAATAACTGTACATTTTTCCATCGCCAGTCATTGCCTGTAGGCCAGGTTCACATTGTTTAAGCTTTCTGGAGGAGATGAGTCTTGTAAGCTTCTGTACCCTGGGCAGCTCCAGCACGGGCATTGCTAGTCCACCCACTGAGCTCTCTCTGCCCTTGCAGTAGAAGATGCTCTTTGTGGGCTCTGTTAACCTGTTCCCCTGTGAAGAAAAACCTCTGTGATCACAGGCCCATATGGCTTACTAATCCACGGCACTCACTATCCACTGGGGTTGTTACTCCAGAGAAAGGCTCCTTCTTCCTCCGAGCAGCCTTGAGACATGATGCTTGTATTGGGTATCCTACAGCTGCTGCCCCTCTGGAGGAAGAGGGGATGACTTGTCTCCATCTGTGGAAATCCGACACATGGGACAACACCAGAACAGTCCCAGGTTACGTGCTGAATGCCTGACTGTCCCCATATGGCCCACAGGCCTGCTAAAGGTTTTAAAGAGACTGTACCCTCACAGTATTTGGGACAGGATCCACAGCATGGCGTCGACTGGCAAGGTTATAATCACACTCATTTGGCTGAGGAAGTGAAGTACGGCAACTAGGAGAAAATCAAGTGCTGATGCAGAGACCACCTCATTTTTCACCCAAATTACACCACCAAATGATTTCTCAGACCATAGGAGTACTGACAGCCAGGAGTTCCCCAACACCAGAACACAAACCACCTGCACTGAGGGGGATGAAAATACAAGTTGGATCACAGGAGGATGAATAAAACCGGGATGGCACAGTCATGGTCAGACATAGCCCAGAATACAGAGGCGGCTCTCAAGCTGCTGCTCAGGTGGGACACAGCGGTCAGCAAATTCAGGGACCACAGACGGGGCTAAGTTTTCAAGAAGGGTTTTAATCCCAGCTGAGTCGCTGAGGTAGAGACCATGGACACATCACTTCATGCTTCAAGTGAGCTAGAGAGAACTGCCTGGGATATCTGTACAGGATCACTCTAAGTGCCCTGTGCAGGGCAAGATTTACCCTGCTGCCAGCAGAGGAAATCTAGCAGTAAAGGGGTGTTAAAATGCTCCACACCAGCCTTTGTGAAGGTGAGCTGGTATTAGGTGCAGTAAAAGGCAATCAAGTGTTAGTCCAAGTGGATCTTGGATTTTATTGGGCTTAATCTGTGACCACTTTGATGTAAAAAAGAAAGGGAAAGGGGAAAGAAAAAAGGAAATAGAGTTTTATTTTCTGATTAAAACTGGGTGTTTTGGGTAAAAATTCTCCCCGTACAGCAATGACTCACAAGCTGCAAGTCAAGGAGGAAATGAAATAATCACCAGGGAAAGAAAACAAATCCCCAAACAACAAAAAAAGCCCCAGAAGTGTTTCAGCTCTATAGCACTGAATGAGTGGGTATCCTGTGATGCACTAGGCTGCGCACAAGTGGTTTTCCTCCTATGTTTCCATCTCAGTAAATTAGAGGTTGGAGCTCAGGGGATGTGAGCTCAGCTCCTGGTTCTGCAAAGCTTCCTGTGAGGCATGGGGTGAATTCTCAAACCTCCCTGGGTCTCACCTGTAAAAAAGTAATAACATTCTTTGTCTATTTAAATTACTGCTTCTTCCTATGAGTTTCTACCAAGCCTAGAGTAACAGGGCCCTAATGTATCATTAGGTTCTCCAGCTGCCACTGTGCGATGAATAATAATGTTTATTAATCATAATAAACATGTCAGCGCTGTCAGAGAGTGTGCACGGAGTGAGTAGAGCAGTGTCTGACAATTACATCCTGCCATGGAAAGCTCGAGGTGGAAAATGTGCCTCATTCTGCAGGTAATATAAAACCCAGGGATGGCCAAAGTCTTCCTGCAGGCAATATTG
>NW_009917095.1:0-1220 GCF_000696875.1 Nestor notabilis
ATAAGAGGTTCCACAAACACACTCTACACAACTACAATACCTAAACCACAAACAAAATCCCACTAGACTAGCAACTATTAATGTCACCATCACAACATATGTACAGCCTTAACCAAATCATTTCGTTAATACCAAAATTGTTATCATGATAACAATTTTGGTATTAACGAAATGATTTGGTTAAGGCTGTACATATGTTGTGATGGTGACATTAATAGTTGCTAGTCTAGTGAAATTTTGTTTGTGGTTTTGGTATTGTAGTTGTGTAGAGTGTGTTTGTGGAATCTCTTATGTGTGTGTGTAAAATGATTAATGGGATATCAACAGAGCGCAGTGGTGTATGCAGATATGTTTTAGGGCCCCCGGGGAATTTTCCCGGAGGGACCCCTCAACTCACTCGGACCACTGCGGGAGCAGACAAGGACCATCTTTAAGAGGGTATTCTGTTGTAAATATCAATTTCATTCTGGGTAACATTCCGTAAGTCGTAGGAGACGTCCTGCATAGGAGTCTGTTTAAAGTTTGGAATTTGGTGGGTTAACGTTTGGTTTACAGCCTTCCATAAATTGAGATGTAGAAATCTCATAGGCAAAGCTGCTAGCACCTGATTGGTATACATTTGGATTTGTTTCTGTTTGTGACTTGCTGGTATTTGACCTACTTTTGCGGATTATCATGATAACAATTTTGGTATTAACGAAATGATTTGGTTAAGGCTGTACATATGTTGTGATGGTGACATTAATAGTTGCTAGTCTAGTGAAATTTTGTTTGTAGTTTAGGTATTGTAGTTCTGTGAAAAGTGTTTGTGGAAAAAAAAAAAAGACACATGAAGGAATACAAAAAGCAGTATATATTTTGAACTTTTTAAGTTTACCTAGGGACGAGGACATTCCCTTCCCCCCCCATCATAAAACACCTAAGAGGCCTTCAAACAGATACTGGTCAAACAGGCCAAGAAACAGAAGTGAAGGTTCAAATAAAGGATCTGTATACAGCAACAGGCAAGGGAACTAAATAGAGAACTGATAACTATGCGGGATATTGAGTGCTGCCGCCTGTGCTATTAATACCATACATATGGGAAGTGCCTTCTGATAGATGGGAACTGACTAAAGTAAAGTGTGCAAAAAATACAACAAATTGTAAAAACAGTCTGGTTAACGCAAGAAAAACAAACAGGGGAAATTGTAGAATCTTTCTTAAAGGAAAATGGGCAT
>NW_009917096.1:0-35286 GCF_000696875.1 Nestor notabilis
GAGGGGGGTGGTTTGCTAGCTTTTGTGTTTGTTTAAAGGATTGTGAGGAGCAGAATCTAATGGAGTTTAAGTTGTATCACAGTCCTCTGAAATTTAATCTGTGGAAATGTATTTCTAATTTAGTCTGCTGTGAGGTTGATCAGTCTGTTGGCAGCATGTCATTGCTGTGATCTGGGCCAACTGCCACAGTTGTTGGTGGGAAAATTCAGATGGTGGGGGTGTGTGCGTATGTGTGTGAGCACACATGGCTGCATTCACACACTTGTTTCCTCTGCTTGCTAACTAAGCATGTGTTATTTATAGCTTTGAAGGCACTTACACTTGAAGAAAAGCAACCTGTGTGGGGATGTGATTTGTCCCCATTTTTATTTCCTACTGTCTCTTGGCATTCTGCTTTAACAATGCAAATGGGAAGCATGGGTACTTTAGTCCTATTCCAGTACTTCATTCAGAAGGTTGTTGGGTTTTTTTTCTTTTTTCTTCTTTTTTTTTTTTTTTTTTTTTTTTTTTAATTTTAATCAGTGACTGTTTAGCTCTTGCACCTGTAATTTTCTTCTTTGTTATTCATCTGTAGAATAATTGATGTTTTGTACTGTCAATTAAGAACTTGCTATTCATTCCTAATTTCTTCAGTATGCAGGAGTACTTGTATGTTTCAGACAACACGTGCATTCAGACAGCAAGATCCCAATTACAATTATATTAAAAACCATGAGAGAAAATCTGCTCTGAGTGCCACACATGGCATGTTCTTGGTCTGCTTAAACAGGCTGCAGGAAAGCAGAAAGGGGAAGCTGTCAGCTCTCTGTTTTCAGCACCTCCCCAAGGTTATTGCTCCATCACCCCTTTATAATAAAGCTTGAAAAGAGCCAGTAAAATCAGGATTGGGCATCTGCTGTCTGGATTTATTTCTGTGGAGGTGCAGGAGGGTGTCTGTGGCTTGGAGGAAGAAGGAGGGGGGCTACTGAGATCAGTATTAGCATGGTTCTGGCTTCAGTGTCTGGACTGCTTTGTCCTTCAGGAGGTCCTGGCTCCCTGAGATCATGCATGTTTGGTCCCTCGGGAGGTTTAGCTTCAGGTGGTTGTCACTTTTCATGCACCAATTGGGAAAAGGAGGTGGAAGCTGGTTCTTAATATGCTTACAGGGAGTTCCCGTAGCAGCCTGCTGGTGTGTCCAGCTCCAGAAAGGTCCCACCGGCAGGCTCAGTTTGGGGTTGCTCTTCTGGTGGTACCCAGTGAGCTTGGAGAGGGAAGAGCCAGCAGCTTACTTAAACCCTGTGTGAGGAAGACTTACGTGATTTTTTTTTGGGGTTTGTTTCAGTTTGAACCTCTATGCAATTATTTATTGAAGTGTCAAGGGATTCAAAATTGCTTGCATGGTGGGATATGTGGTTGTTTTGACTTCTATCCAGATGTCTGTCCAGCTCAGGCTGTTTGCACTTCCATGGTGAAACGCGACATATAATTATGTGGCAATAAGAGCCCATTCACAGGGTGTAAGTTCAGCACTTTGGAAATTGTTTAGTAGTAAGTGTAGAGGCGATAAGATCCAGGACAGTAAATCCCTGTGTTTGTGGGGGGGGTTGTTTGTTTTGGTTTTTGGTTGGGTTGTTGGGGGGTGGGGTGGGGTTAATTTTTATTTTTTTTTTTTTTGAAGTTTGGATTCTGTTAGGTCCCAGTCCTTCAAAACATTCTGATGAAATTGTCCCTGCATTCATGATGAAAGCTTTTCTTCAGCAAAGGAGTCTCCCCCAGGACTGGTGGGAAAGCAGTTTTGTAGTCATGTTTCTGACCTTGTTCCATACCCAGCGATGACATCAAAGGCGCAGTTTAAATTTGTCCTTCAAATTCTTTTCTGTTTTTAAACAGAAATTTAAAAATCCCATCACCACTACAAGTTCAGGCTGCAGTACCCAGGGGGTAGGGGTATTTTAAGCGGCAGCAGCTATATTTGTGGGTGATGGAGCAGTACTGTCGTGACAATGTGGAAGAAAGGGCCTTGATGTGCGTAAGGTTCCATACTTAGGAGAAGAGGTCCTATTTACTGCTAAATGCCAGAAAATCTAATGATTAAAATCACTTGAATTTTTTTATTTTTAGCATCCTGTCATTTCAAAAGGAGATAATTTAACCAAGATGACCTGCTTGGTTTCATTATGCAGACTACTAGGGGCTTTAGACATATTTTTAATTAGTTTGTTTTTTGAACTCTTGATTTGATAATACAATGTACTAATTACTTCTTAAAAGGTAAGTGGAGCACAGTGAAAAAGCTGGAATGGTTGATGAATATCTGAGAACTCTGGAACATGTCTAACTGACTACGTTTGGCGAGGGCTCCCCTGCTTTCTATTATTTTAGAATTATTCTCCTGATTTATTTATGTATTTATTTTAATTACTAGTATATTGTGACCTAGAATTTCTGAGACAAGGAAAGGAGTAGGGCAGGTATCTCTGAAGTGTTTATCTGTAGCACTCTTATCTTTAAATAGGTTCTTTGAAGGAGCCCGTATGTCCTTTGCCAGGGCATAATTAGTATCTTTCAGCAGCATGTGTAGATATAAGTGTGTCATCTCCGTGCGGATGTACAGCGGCTTTCACTTTTACTGTATTTTCTGCCTCTGATAACATTTTTCTTAATAGCTTCCATTACAGAGCATTAAGTTACCTTTACTGTCCATAATTATTTACAGGTTAAAAATATTGCAAGGAGAGTAACACAGGGCTGAAGGGGGAAGGAGAAACAACTCCCTGTGAGCAATAGATCTTTGGCAAACGGTGATAACAGGAAAACTATGATTAGGAGCCTACATTTTAAGATGTTTTCCCAATGATCAATTTTCTTTTTAAGCTGGGCCTGTGGGAGTTAGATGCTAGAGAATTTCAGGGATTCCTAAATAAAGATGGTTTAATTGAGATCTCACAAATTGAGTTTTCAGGCTCTTCTAACAATCGCTCTGCAAAACATGCGAATGTTCATTGTCTTTGGGTAGTGCAAGGACTTAATGGTGGTTTGATGATTTATCAGAATTGAGGAAAATGAAAATAGAAAATTTCACTATAGCACATTTTTCTGAACTTACATAACTTCTAAATCTTAGTGCCCCAGTCCTATTGCAGTTTGCTCTTCAACAGGCTTTTGATTTATTTTTCTTCACCACCTTGTTTGGGTGGTAGACTTGGGGGCCTTTGATCTCAGTCTTCTCTCTTGAGTCTTAGTAGGAGACGTTGCCTGTGCCAGTAGATATCTGCAGAGGTTTTCCATTACAGCAGAGCGGGAGAGACACCAGAATCAAAAACTTGTGAGCTCTTTATTTTAGGCATGTTGGAAAGCAACTGTTAATTTGCCTAGCTTTTGTCAAGGCAGAAGATTGCCTGGTAGTTCGGTATCAGTAAGTCACTGGACTTTGAGAGCCAATGACTGCATCAGTCACATGCTTGAAGCACCAGCCTTCCAAGGGAGCACATTTCCACTGTGGAGACTGCTCACCAGGTCAGAGCAAGCGTATTAGATAGCACAGCAACTTGATTGGGCTGGAAGCAAAACAATGAAGTGCTGAAACTGTCCAAAAATGTGAGCTGCTGTGTGGCCTGGGTTAGTTTTTAGAATTCCAAAATAATATTAAAGCATGAAGATGGACAGTCATTTGTTTAAAATACTGGAAGAAGACTTTTTATCAATTCTGTTGAATCATTTGGTATTTGAGACTAAAATTTTAGGATGGATTAAAACCACAAGAATAAACTCTGTGGGTGTTTAAACTTAATTGCTCAAACATTTAATAAAACGAAGTTTGCATTTCATAACTGTAATCTCACTATTTCAAAGTTCTTTAAAGTTAGGAGTAACATTGGTGTGTAAAATATGAGATATTTCTCATACGTGAAACTGCTCAGTCCACCTGTGGAATATGCTGCTTTGGGCTGGTTAACTAACTCTCGTGGTGGTTTAGAACAGGAGTAATTTAATCAGTGTTGGCAGGGAGAAATGAATATGTGGGCTCACAGTGAACAGAACAGCACGTGTATGAAGTATGCAGAGAGAGCCTGGCAATCACTACCATAGTATTACTCCTTCCCAAGGGATTGGAGTGCTTCTGGAGGGCTGTCTCTCCAGGCATGCAGCAGAGCATGTGTATTCCCATCAGTGTGTGCCTACTGAGAGATTTAAGAGGTGGAAAGATCTGATGAGTACAAGATAGAGTAGCCTGCATGTAGTACTGCAGCTGAATCAGTTTCTCCTTGCTCTTCCCATTTTGGGGCCCCTTTCTTCTGTCTGTTAATGTTTCCAAGATCTAACCCTGCAAAAAGCCATGGGATGAAATTAACTCATTGAAACAGGAGACTTGTGGTTCAGCCTTTATACTTGCCACAGACTCACTCGGAGTGCCTCGGCGAGCTGCTTAGTTTTTCTGTAAAATGAAGGTAAATGTTTAACTCTGTATATAGGTATTGGCATAACTGGATATTGATTATGGATAAGCTACTGGCATAAAATCGTGAGTGCTGCTATGGCAGCAGCAGCACCACTGCAGAACATTGCTGCCCACAGTTTTCAGTGCCCAAGTGGGCCATATAAAGTATTCTGGCAAAGGCAATTTGTGCCCTTCCTCACAGCCAGAAACCTGTGAGCCCGCTTTTGTAACCTTGTGTGAACCTTCCATAGGTTCAGTGCTCCCCAAAAGACTTGTTTTATGCTAGGGATGGGACTCAGGATCTCTTGGGTATGAAACACAGCTGGTAGCCTTTAGGGAATGGCAGTTCAGTGGTTTTAGACTTGTGGACTTGTCTTGTTCATGGTGGAGGAAACATAAATTTGGGGGTTGAAGTGTATGTGGGAAGTTGGTTTTGAGGTTCACTGCCAAATCTAGCCAGGTTAGTGAAGGTGTATTGCTTTAAGACTGTCAGATATGAATTGTAGATGTGAGAATTGCTTTAATTTTTTTTTTAAATATTCAGTGGACTCTGGTGTGTGTTTTGTGAACTTTGGAAAGTGAATGTTTTCTTTTTTTTCCTGGGCACTCGCACATTTCCCCACCCTTACTCCATTTCCCTAGAAAAGGAACAATTTTGTTTGCCTTTTTGGTTTTAGCTCTACTGCTTTGAAGATGAGCCAAGAAGAAAATGGGGTTTATGCCACTACACTAGCTGATAAGTTACCCGTAACACTAAGCATCTTATGATTCGTACAATGGCAGAGGAAGGGAGAGTTTGAACATTGGTGTGTTTATGAGCTGTGTTTTATTTTTGTATTTTGGATGGCCTCTTGTTCAGGCACCAGGGAGCATCCTCTGTGACCTTTCCTGCAGGTGGAGTCAGACAATTGAGATACAATTGCTCTTTCCTATAGAGTTTATGCAGTTCGTTCTCATCTAGCCTTGCTCTCTAAAACTACCATAAAGTGCGGGCATAAATTGCATTTATATGCACTTCAGGGACTTGTTGCTGTCCTGCCAAAACGTAGTTAATAGGACATATAATAAATGAGATGCAGACCCTAAATTATAAATACTGAGATGCCAGTATGTTGGGAGCATTTGGGGAAGCAAGGTTTTTCCACCTGCATACAGCCCCAAAATGGGGCCATGTGTCGGAGAAGCTGCCAAACCTCTGGACGCAGCTCACTGTAGGGCTTGGCATGCCGCATGTTTATTGGGGCAGGCTTAAGTCCCGCATACCTTGACCTGCCTTGTGCTTAAATCATTCTGATGTCTTAAATTGTTTTAAGATTTTTCCAAAGCACATCTGGGTTATGTTTAATTGTTAGGAGGTAAAAAAAGCAGAGAGGAACTAGAGGGGGAGTTGGTGTAAATAATTCATGGAGAAGAATCCTCCAATTTTGCAGAAACCACAGCCCAAATTACAGAGAAGGCTCTTGGATTGAGATGATTTTTGTTGTGGTTGTAACATACCAGGGTTTGAATCCTGTCCAGATGAAAACATTTGGTTTGTACTTCAGTAAATATTGCAGAAACACTGCCAGCTAATTCTGAAGAGTAATGAAATAGTGCTCTTGGCAAAGCGCGTGCACTTTCCATACTTCTGATTCCACTCTTCAGATCCAAATTCAGGGGTTTTAAAATATGTTTAGCTAGTCCAAGACAAAAGTTAATGTAATTTAATGAGAAACAAAACATAGGAGGAAAAACTACACATTTTTCAAATAAAATATAATAACCTCTTTAGTGAAATAAAATAGACGAAAAAGTGTATAGTTAATTCTATTAATCAGGCACTTGCTGTTGAGGTCAACACATCTGTATGTACAGGTTGTGTAAGCATCAGTTCTTCATTCTGTTAGTAGCAAGCTGGGATTTTGCATGCAAAGGGTAACATCTTTCTGAGAATATTGTGAAAAAGCAGCACCATATGGGCTTAAACCCCCATACTTTACGTTGTACTTATTGTTGTATAAGCATCAAATTATTATACAGAGGACATTTGTCATCCTTTCATATGCATTAGGCAACACTTTGTGTGTAGTTGTGGTAATTGTTTTTCCTATATAGTTAGGTTTTCTTTTGTGTTGCTCTCACAATAGGAGGGAAGACAAAAATACTCGAGAGAATTTCAATAATGAAACCGCAGATACTGACGGAAACAGTTGCCAAACGTACTTCAAACCTCATTTTTTTAAGGGCTGAGTATCCTCCTTTCTTGTAATGCTTCATAGCTCATTGTAACCATGATGAGTGAATTAAAGACAACTCATCATTAATGATTTTCTCAAAAATTGCCATGCACAGTGGTATCTGATCCCAGAAGCAGTAACTCCTGCTCTGCCACTGGTGAGGAGCAGGTACTTGGGGTTCTCTTAGCTGCCTGAGCTTTCCACCTGGTTTACAATCCCTTCAGCAGCCATGGCAATTTGTTAGGTTTTCAAAATCACATGATGAGGGCCAGTTTTGGTGATTTGGCCTTTCCATAGTGATTTGGAGGAGGGGGAGAGGGCTGGGAAGTTCCTTTTGGGTTGCTGTCTGGCCTTGGCCGTACTTTTTTTGCTCTCTACTGTGAGTTAGCAGTGGGTTTTAAGCAGGAAAAGGTGAGTGACACGTCTGGATCATGGCAGCAGGTCAACAACACTATCAGGCACATACTACTGTTAAAGATGATCAATTCAGGGTATCCTTCCTGCTTTACTGTGTTTCTTACCATTTAATGTCAGCAATTACTTCAGTATCTTCCTTTTCACATTGCTCCTACAGCCTGCGTCCATCTGCTAACTTACCTCTTGCCGTTCACTTCTTTCCAGCCCCAGCATATCTGAGTCTTTCCCTTCTTCATGCTCCTGCATGCCCTTTCAGCTTACTACTTCTGCCATGGCTTCTCCTTCCTTCCCGTCATGTTGCGATTGCCTCGTCCAGTTCTCTGGTGATGGCACATGCTTTTCTGCAAATATTGATGCAAAACAAATCAGCTGTCTTCAGGGGGAGGAAAAAGGTGTTTAGAAGTGTGTGCCTAGACATCGCCAGGACAGAATGTAAAATGTGCAGTTTGTACACGAGATTGGAAACATACTGTGTTTCATGTTTTGTTTAATAACATAAAGTGATATATTAAGCTGCACATTCAATAAGAAAAAGTGTGCATAGAAGTTTTCCAAATCTTTACATGAGACCTTGTAACATTACATTACAGTTACAGCATTTATTAATGGACTTCAATTTCCTTAGTCTGGGATTTTAATCTGTATCAGTTCCCTGATCTGATTCACCACATGGCCCCACAAAAAAATTATACTGCCACAGTTGAGGTAGTGGCACAGGAATACGAACAAAAGGCCAGATGGAGGTAGATGCTCTATAAACCATTTTGGATGCCAAGAAAAATGTGCATACAGCCATAGACAGTCTAGATGGTTCCTTATATGAAATGTCTTTATGTGGTGGGAAGTCAAATTTATTTTCTGGATTACCATCAGATTTGCTGAGCGAGCAGATTTTTAAGGCACCTGCTGATGGGCACATGGCAGGGTGGGTTCCTCAGTGTGGAGGGCTGCTCAACCCCTTCATCCACTGCAGTGCCCGTGGTAGCAGCTGCCTGAACAACTTGGGGGCTCCTGGCACAAAAGGAGACTTGTAAAATTCAATACAACCACAGGCTCTCATAACTCTTCTCACAGATTTTTTGGCTGTTTTCTTGAGGATGGAAAGTGAAGAAGGGGGGCATTGCATACCTAGAGTGCTGAGAGCTTGCATGCACGACCTCTCAGGCACAGATGTTGCCCTCTAGCTGAAGCACTGCAGTTCTTCACTTTTGCTGTTGGTTACTAGTTAAATTCTAATGTCGCTCTTGTTGCTGGGGAGGGCAAGAGGAAGAGGTTGGATGATCGCTCGTCTTTTGCTGTCTGTCTGGTAAAATCTGTGCAAGAATGAACTGGAGTAGCTGCCTCATGGGTTCTGCTGCTCAGTGCATCCAGGCAAAGACAAAAATGTGCAGAATGGTGTGTTGTACATTAAAAAATCAAGGAAGCATCTACAGCTACGTTCTGTGAACATGTGTATATGTCTGTATCTTGTGAACCTGCAGTTTTCCTCATTCTTAGGCCATTTTGGAGGGGGTTTATCATCTTCCTATAATACATAATTTCCATGATAAGTATCTGTTATACATGTGTCGTGGTTTAACCCTAACCAGCAACTAAGCACCACACAGCTGTTTGCTCACCCCCGCAGTGAGATGAGGGAGAGAACTGGAAGAATAAAGTGAGGAAACTCGTGGGTTGAGATAAAGACAGTTGAATAGGTAAAGCAGAAGCTGCGTGCAGAAGCAGAGCAATCCAAGGAATTCATTCATTCACGTCCCATCGGCTGGCAGGTGTTCAGCCATCTCCAGGAAAGCAGAGCTCCACCACATGTAGCAGTTACTTGGGAAGGCAAACACCATCACTCCAAACGTTCCCCCTTCCTCTTTCTTCCCCCAGCTTCATATGCTGAGCATGACACCATATGGTATGGAATATCCCTTGGGACGATTGGGGTCAGGTGTGCCACTGTGTCCCCTTCTGATTTACTGTGCACCCCCAGCAAGGGCAATATGTTTTGTTAGACAAAGTGATACAGCTGGAAAAACCAAACCAGCTCTTGAGCACACATTCTTCTCCACATCTGTAATAGTCTCAGACATTCGTGGCTATAATAACACTACTTAGTATTGTTTATATAAATCAGCAGCTTTGAGTAACAAACAGAATCCCCTGTAGAGGTGGGCTATGGCATCATATACACATCCGTGTCTGGTCTCAGAGATGATGAGGGATATTTGGGACAGGAATCTTTATTATAATAGAGGGACTGATCACCTAGCTTGTACTCTTAATGGTGTATCTTTGCTTGTACGAGCTTTATTAGTTCTTCAGTCATGAGATATCTGAGTTTTATTTCCACAAGAAAAGTTTTGGGGGATTCTTTTAGCTCTTTGCTTGGTGTAAACCACCACTGCACGTCAGCTGCTCACTCTTAATGTGTGTTAGGTGTTGCCTAATGAACATAATTGTAATTCTTTCAGCTTGACTGAAATCACAGTGTACTTGCAGGCTTGTCTGTCCTTCAGCTTGCTTCTAAAGGGAATTTGCAGTGTCTTAAGCTTGAGCAGCCTGTTTCAGTATTTTAAACTAGTGTTTTCTGAGCCTTTTGGACATGTTTAGCTACATAGAGTGAAAGTGGTTTTAATCAGTTCAACCCATAGGTGTGAAAAAATTATCAGCATTGGTGGCTATTCCAAAACTGAAAGTAAGCAAGAAAATTCAAAGCTTTTAGATGTCTTTCAGTGTATTGCATCCATAACAGTGCTTAAATAGAACAAAAATGCTCAAGTCCAGTTTTTTTTTTTTCTTTCTTACTGTTTTGCAAGTCAACTTTAATAAGTAAGTAGGGAAAAGTGGAGGAGGGGAGGAGGCGACCCAGACTGAATGCCGGCTTTTCTCCAAGGTCTCATATTGCAGAGCACTTAGATCAGTAAAGTGAGGGCTAGCAGGGCTTTTGTGTTATTGGACATTGCCAGTCTAATTTCTCTGGAAATGTACTTCCCAAGCAGTCCCAGCTGTCCCAGGAATGCAGTTTAACCATTGTTGTTCATAGTTCTCAATTGGAAAGAATTAAAAAATGTCATTCTGACTCAAGATTTATGCACTGAGATTGTCACGGGTGAATACGAGGAGTTAGGTGAAGCTTGTATCTGCTTGGGTTGGACCCTCCCTCCTTTCCAAGCAGAATGACACAGTTCTTTATTCTGTGCTTTTTTTTCTTTTTCGGAAAAAAAAGGCAAAAAAATGACTATTGTAATAACATTTGCCTCACAGATGATATTTTTTTTTTGCTGGTTGCTGCAGAGAGCAGCTGACAGTAAAGCTCAGGGATGTGGAACTCTAGGGAAGATGAAGCTTAGAGAATAGATGCTATATCTGGTCTTCTATTAATGTCTCAGAAGGATAAAATTTCTGACTGTTTCTCTAATTACAATAGAGAGATTTCAGTCTGTGTTTGAACCTAATTTTGAGGGTTCCTAACAGTAGGTTTCTTTCACTGCCATCATTTGTCAATGCGTTAATGCACTGATGGTGCCAGACTTCAGATCCTGATTAGAACTGATGCACAGTACAGACTTGCAGAACTAATAACTTCTGAATCCATACCACATGCTTGGATACCTAGATGGAAGAAAAAAAGACTATTTTTCAGGCAGTGCTGTCCTAGAGTAACGCTTTCGGAATCTTCTAGTTAGTTGCTTTTGGGGATTAACGCTCCCCTCCAAGCAGAAGAATTAATGTGCCTCTCAGCACCTCTTACCTACTATGGTTGATTGCTTAGAGTGTGCCAAAAAGTTCTCGGCTTACATAAAAAATGTGAAGGTTTTTATTTCTGTAAATTGCAATAACTCCCTTGCCGTGAAATATGTCAGCAGTCTTAATTATATAGACTAATGATCAAATTATGGAAGTTGTGGCATGCAGAAGGCTTTCACCCTAGGACAACAATATATGTCCAAACGATTAGGTCTAGGCTGGATGGGTTAATACAGATGTTGTTTTGGGGGGAAGAATTGTCATGTCCAAGGTGCTGCTGCAGTGTTTCTCCTAGCTGCCCCAGGGCTACCAGTGATGCACAGCATGGGATGCCAATGGGGAGTTTCTCTCTGCTCCTCCCCAAGGCAGCTGCAGTCCCAAAGGGGCCATTAAAGAGACCAAGAGCAAAGTTCTTTATGTGTGGAGGCTAAGAACCACACAGCCACTCTCTTGCCCTCTCCCAGTGGGATGGCAGAGAGAATTGGAAGGGTAAAAGTAAGAAAACTCATGGGTTGAGATAAAGGCAGTTTAATAGGTAATGAAAGAGCTGCATGCACAAGTAAAGCAGAAGAACCAATTCATTCACCACTTTGCATCAGCAGGCAGGTGTCCAGCCATCTCCGGGAAAGAAGGGCTTCGTCACACATAACATTTATTTAGGAGGAGAAATGCTGTAACTCTGAAAGCCTCCACTTCCTCCTTCTTCCCCCAGCTTTTATTGCTGAGCACAATGTCATGTGGTCTGGGATATCCCTTGGGTCAGTTGGGGTCAGCTGTCCTGGCTGTGTCCCCTCCTGGCTTATTGTGCACCCTCAAACTACTTGCTGTCAAGGCAGTGTGAGGAGCAGGGAAAAAAAATGCCTTGATGTTATGCAAGCACTGCTTAGCAATAGCTAAAACATCCCTGTGTTATCAACACTGTTTTGGTCACAAATCCAAAACATTGCCCTGATACAAACTACTGTGAAGAAAACTCACTCCATCCCATCCAAAACCAGTACACTTAGGAAAAGATGGTTCATTGCAGAAACAGCTTATCCCAGTTTTTGTGCCATATTTAGGTATCCATTCATTAAAATGTAATTTTTGTAGCTGAGAGTATTTTGTACAAACCCAGTGGGAGCAGAAAATAACACAACCCAAAAATAAGCTTTAGTTTAGTTGTTGGCAATGGCAACTCCAGCAGCTCAGAACCAAACAAAACACACAGTTGTGCTGTTTTGCAGAGCTTGAAGCCAGACGTGTTTTCTAAGGAAGTGTCAGCCAAATAGCCACTACCTTGTGTTGCTGGTCTGCAGCCCAGCTCTCTTTGTCGTTTGTCTTATTTAGCTACAGGAAAATAACTGAAGCGATGAGTCCCCATTCTCCAGTTCTATTGACTTTCTATTTTTAACCTTTCTTCAGCAAAAAAGTCTTCTTATGAATAAGTAGAAGGCTTCTAGGGCACCTGTGCCCCCAGGGGATAGACAGAAGACTTAACTAGAAGAAGAAACTAGTGTCAAGCATAAGGGAAAGTATACATTAGTTGTCAGTAATGTGTACATTTAAAAGTAAATTATTAGATTGCTACAGTCAGGTCATGTGTCCTGATGCAGCACAGGGAAACCCATACACTATTGCATGACACACGTAAAAGGAATTCTGTGCAAGAGTTACATTTAAATTGCAACCTTGTATTGTTGTTCGGCTTGTGACTCCTCACCCCTCTCTCACTGAATTACATGTTCTATCTTACCCTTGTGCAAACAAGGCAGATTAGGAGGGAGCATCATGGGAAGTAAACAAGAGATGAAAAGCAACATTCTGAAGAGGAGCATACAGGGAATCAGGACACGTTTGCTCTTTTCTCTCCTTTGCCGGGAAGCTGCTAGGCAAATTTAAGCATCTCAGTATCTGGGCTTTTCTCTTTGTTTATAACTAAACCAGGATACTGCAAAGCTTTGTGTACAATACGATAGAGGTCTGCAGAGCATTATGAAGTTTTAATCCTAATATTTTATTGTAATAATAACCTAAAAATATTACCAGGGTGCAGATTGCTTTGTAAATGCTCTTTCTGCTCCTGCTTGGAAAAGCTGTGAGCTTATACCTTGTGTTTTAAGACTTCAGTAAGGCACTTAAGCACACATTTGAAATTAAGCATGTCCTTTTCTGAATACATAAGGCTATTAATTAGGGCTAGGAGCAAGACTGATTGTCTGAAGTATGAATAGAATGTGCTAGGGAGGGGGGACCCTACTTTTCAAGCACATATGTATCCTATTGGTAAAAATTAATAAATAAAAAACCTCCAGTTAGTCATGCACTAGTGTGACCTTACATTTCTTGAGTTCCCCTCTTCCCTTCCTGTGTATAACACTAAAGTAGGTGATGATCACTATAGTTAGTGCAGTCAGTGAATATAATGATGCTAATGAGCCATTTCTTTTTAATGGTCAGGTTCTCCAGCCCTGCCCAGCAACATGGTATATTTTGGAAGCTCTCAGGATGATGAGGATGAAGAAGAGGAGGAGGAGGAGACAGAGGACACAAAAACAGCCACAAACAATGCTTCGTCATCATGCCAGTCAACCCCCAGGAAAGGAAAAACGCATAAACATGTACCAAATGGGCAAGGTAGGTCCTAAATAGTGCTGTTCTGCATTGCCTAGGAAAGAAATTTATGAACTGAATGTGCTTAATCATCGTTCATCCTCCTGGATCTGAGTGAAAAAGGATACAGACCATAATGGGAAAGTAGAGTGAGATGTGGTGTTAGCATCTTTTGCTTTAACCTGCCTTTCCTGACAATCTGAACTCTATCTGTAGCAGGACTATAACTACAGGGCTGGAATTGTCTATCTATCTGTCTACACATGCACACATATACTGGATTTATGTACACACATACACACACATAGACACACAGTCATGCTTTTTTTTTTTTTTTGATTTTGGCTGATACTTTATCTAGAATAATTTTATGTTATCAAAGTTAAATGTAAGCATTCGTAAGCGTTACCAAAATGTGTGACAGGAGCAACATTTAATTTCTCACGTGTGATATTGATACCACAACTGCAGCAGGTTAAGATACTAAATTTGAGTTGTTGATTGAAAGGCTTTATGGAAGAAGCTTTTTTAAGTCAGTTATTTATTTGCAAATCAACAAAAGCTGCATTCATTACAGAGTATTTGTGTCATGATGTTGCAACATCGCCCAGTTTAAAATGGAAGACCTAAAAGCTGTGCTAAAAATTTTGTGAGCCTACTATAATGCTCCACTGCCAAAGTCCTGTGTGATGTGGTTCTCCCTCCAGCAAGAGCTTTTGTATCATAAGAACTCTGTGCCCTCTCTGCCTGACATAATTTCAAAATGGAGCCTGTGCTCTCTGTTCCCTTCCTCAGTATTAGTTTACCATGAAAATCTTTCCTTTTGGTGACTGTCCATTCAGCTCTCCTCCTTTTAGTAGGAGGACTGAGAGGAACATCTCTATCGTACCCTTTTTGAGATATGGCAGTGACTTGTGCCTGCTTTTTTTTTTTTGTTGTTGTTGTTGTTTTTATGTGCTACTCTACTCTGAAGAAGAGATTAGTAGATCCCAATTGCTACACTCTACTGATCCTCATCTCTGCTTTTCAAAAAGGAGTTTTCTAGAAAGGACCTCATTGTTACATACTCCAAAATTATTTTTCATGACTATGTCTGAATCTAGTTTTCATTGCACACCCAAAACTCAGAAGCACTCTTTTTGTGAACAATTTGTGGAGAAGTGCAAGATGACATTAGGCCTAATAGCATTTCAACTGTCAGCTGCGAGCAGGAGCTTTAATGCTCTAAAAGCCATGGATCAAAACATAGCACTTTGGATTGATTTCTAAGTAAACCCCCCAAAATAACAGGCACAAAGCTCTACATATGGAAAATGAGACTGCATGTAACCGAACTGCTGCCTTAGAGTTTTAAATGTGATATATCATTACAAAAGGAGCTGATCGTATTCCTTGAGAATGTCCCAGATGGCAGCCACTTTGAAATTAGCTCAAAACCAGAGACACCTGAAATCTTAATTGGGGGTAAGTAAAGGCAAACTTAATGAGCCATCTAATGGCTTCATAATCTTTATCAATATAGATGAGAGTGAGCATAAATGAAGCTGCTGCTTCAACAGATCTGCAAAAGACCTTTATAAAATACATAGGAGACAATGTGAGATGTTTTGACAAAGGTGATGAAACAAGAATTCCCAGAGAAGGCAGCTGCTACTTCTTCATCGTTGTGATTTCTTTTTTTCTTCCTTTTTTTTTTTTTTTTAATTAAAGTTTCCTTACCCAGGGGTATTCCTATTTTCGGTGTCTGTTATTTTGGTTGACAGCCAATAGTATTTTTGTTTCATGTGAATAAAGTAGGTTCTGGTTCATGTGTGTCTGTTTTAAATGAGACCACACACAAAGGCAGACCAGGGACGGGTGCAGCAAATGAACTTAATCTAGCGTGAGAGTCTATTTTTAATGAATTAAAGTCTTTTGTTTTTAATATACAATGTGTAGTCAAGCACTTTGGACCTGAAAATGCTAAGCATTTGCTATGACATACAACAACAAAAGTTCAGAGCTTGATTAATGTCATTAGATAGTGTCAAATGATTGCTTTATACTAAGTGGGAGCCAGACAACTTTCCTGGACGAAGTCATTTGTCAGTATCCTCTTCTGATGCCAATATAGAGCATTATCAGGGTTGCACACCAAACTATTTGTTATAATCTAGCCTGTTGAGCCACCTTTTGAGTTGCTAACTCAATTGAAAATGCCTAAGTATGAATAAGAAGCATGTAAAACACGTGGCATAGTTTGCTGCACAAATTGATGTAATTAATTCAACTGACTAGTCACCTTCCAATGTTACTACTTACACAGGTATATTTCAAGTATCAGTTTGTTACCTGTGCCTTTTCATCATCCTTTTCTTAGTACTTTTGATGTGCTGCACATATATCCAACTGTTAAAGAGCGAAGTAAAATGTTTGGCAGGAGAAGTGTTTATCCCCCCACGTTCATGGGAGTGTGGAAAAGGGACATGTAGCAATGTGCAAGTCTTTCCAGGGACGTACTGAGTCTAAATTACATCTCCCCGCTGCTTGGAGGAAATTCCAAGTTGTAAGTAAGAGGGCAGGCTTAGGTCTCTGTGCCTTTAAAACCAATTCTTTGAATTCCTCACAACTAAATAAATCTTATTTTGATTTTGTGCTGTGGCACAATGGGAGGTTTTCTCTGCAGGCTCCTGAAGGAAAATGTTTGCAGGTGCCAAGTGTTTTGTTAGGCAGGCTCGTATTATGTAGCTAAGGAGTTGTTGGGTTATCAGTCCCATCACAAGAGCAAAAGGGGATAGGCATTACTCTGCTTGAAAGGACTTGTGGACTGGAAAAGAGCCTCAGGAGGAGCCATGTATTCAGATACAGTTGCGTAGACAACTTTGAAATTGCATGCACCAGACTGCAGTTCCTGTAATGATGGTTGACTAATTTCCTCAAGAAGGATAATTGCAGTATTAGGTATTTCTCACACCAGCCCAGCAGTCTGAAGGTAGAGAGAAGTGCGCACCTGGGCCAGCATACCTGGAAATGTCATGTTTGCCTTCAGACACCCGAGACAGACAATTAATTCTAATTTACGTTTAGGAAAACAAAGTTAGCCATCATTATTTGTAACTAGGCTTCTTCATGAACTAGAGTCTTGTTTCCATAGCTGCAGAAAACCATCTCTGGTGTGTCAGAAAACCTACTAGTTACTGGTAACCTACAGTAACCTATGGTTACTGGTCCATGCTGTGTTCTGTTGACGTGATCAGATAAAACTGCTCTGCATGTCTTTTGCCTGAAATGAACAGGGAAGAAAATTGTACAGATGCCTTTTTATCTTTGGCTCACATTTCAAAACAGACCTGGCAGCAGTGTGTAGTAAGCAGGCATCGCTAGAAATACTATACTCTGCTGTAGTGCTGTCTTCCTCACTTACCAGAAATACAGAAGAGTGTTTTGGCTCTCAATTTGCAATGGATAATTTAGCAGAGTAATTTCCTTACATGTGTAGTAACAAAGATGATGCAGGAAAAGTTCATGGATGTTTTTTTTTTTTCTTCCTTATTTCAGGATGTAGTTCAATGCAGTGTTTGTATATCTTGGGCTTAAATGGCACATCTTTTACATACATTACTGTTTGAGTGTGTTGTGAGAAAATTCTGATTTGTGGTTGCAATTCTTTATGTAGTTCTGGTTTTAACTAAATTTGATACTTGTGGGTGGATACGTAAGACAGAGTCTCAGGCTCATGCATCTTTTTTAGTGAAATTAATCCTGAAGAGGTAAATGTTTAGAAGAAAAATATTTTTTTGCATCCAGCTAAAATGCAGAATGAGAAAATTTCAGGCAGAGTGCTACAATAGTTAATGGGTAGGCAATTATTTTGATGATTTACAGCCTTTTGTTGAAATACCATGGAACCAGTAATTGTTGCAATAAACATTTTTGCACATTTAATTTTTCTGCAAAAATATGTAACATGAAAATTACCCGTTTTGCAGTAATTTACATATTTAAATATGCAAATCAGGCACAACACATTTGGGGATTTGCAGATTTTCAGTAGCTGGATGTATGACCTGTGGAGAAGAATAGGGGATCTGGAAAAATAGGGGAGCTCAAAAAAAATTTGAATTGTTGTCCTGGTGAGAGACTCATGGTAACAGATAGACAGTTCTTGTATGGACTTGCTGCTTAGTGAGTGACCCTTTTGATGATGTTTGTGTCGTAATGGTTAGGTGAGAGTAATGAATTTGCGCTAAGACGAGACACTTGGTATTGAATTTTTGCAAACAGTGGCATGGTGTCTCATACCAATAACGCTCCTCTCGGTGGCCCAATACATTCTTGTGTGCACAGGGTTTTGAGCTGTGTTATTGATAGTGTCAAGAAGAAATGCAGTGTTATCTGCCGTGGTTCTCCTGTTTGACTTCTGTTAGCATGCAGCTATGGAAAATTGTAGTCCACTGACAAATTGCATAGCCTTGGGTCAGGGCTAGAGGAGTGCAGAAACAGTGGTGCCACATGTTTTCAGATGATGTGGCGTCCTTTTCTCCTGAAGTATGCCTTTGCCACCGACCCTGAGTAGGTAGATAGTGTTGGGAGAGCTCCAGAAGACAGCTTCTGTCTCTGGAAATGGTTTATAGAAGTCTGAACATACCCAACACTTAAGAAAAACAATTGGCAGAATTAAAATTCTGTGTTTTATGGAAGTAGATCATTGTTTTAGTTCCTCTGGGAAGGAAAAAGAATTATTGCCTGGGTCCTTTAAGGCAGTTTGAGAGCCACATAAATGTTTTCACAGTGACTTAAAACTGAATTAAAGCCAGAGCAAGAATGTTTTTGTACAGTAACGGATACTTAATGCCAGAAACTTGATTAATATTACATCTCTTCCCAAACATGATCTATGTAACAACATGAGGTTTGCATTGGAATAGCTGGCTCGGGTTCACAATGTTGGCAAGGCTCCCTTTTCTCCTAAAACCAAAACTTCTCCCTTTCACTCTTATCTTCCTTCTTTGTTTTGGATAGTTTTATGAATACGCAATCATTTGCTTTATGCGGCACAAGCTCTGCAACATGTGGCATATGTGTACATGTAAGCTCCATGCCTTTATCTTCCAGACACTGACATAAAGCAAAAGGGTTTCATACATCAGTACTCTGCTGTCGCTGCAATGGACTCCCATATTATCTCAAATATAAAGTGTATCTGGTGCAGGGATAATCTCCAGGAAGGCTTGATAGAGAAAGCTTTGCCTGTGGAGTCAGCAGTTGGCTGAACCCAGTCCTGGAATTCTGCTGCTTAAGCAGTGAAAGCCTGATTATTGTATGTAATATAAATTGGCTTCTGAATGCCTGGCTGGCTGTATCCTATAGAAAATTTGTGTGCACATTAATTTGTAGGAATACTTCAGAAAATTGGTAAAAACACCATAAATGTTTATTGCCCGCTACAGTGTCAATTCCTGTAGTAAATGCTTAGTTAATCTGTAGTAATTGAGCATATCTGTGGCTTTACTTGATGAAAATTTTTTTTAGCCTGGATTATAGCTTCACCTAGTACACTCAGAATGTTCACAGTTTGCACTGGTTTGTGTGGGGATTCTTTATCACAGTTTCAAATGAGATGCCCCAAAGTCCCTGTATGGGATCCTGGGTGAATATTGGTGGCTGGGGTCCAGGTCCCCTGATGCAGAGAGCACTGTGGTGCATCCGTGGGGATTATGCCTGCCATAAGGTTTTGCTCTGCTGCCGTAAATTATATCAGTGGTTTAAAAACCCCCAGTGCTTGCGAGTTTTAAATGTAGTGGTTCAGTTTCTTTGCGTTTGATCATCACTGCTAACCAAAAGACCCACAAGTATTCCACTCTGGGACTCTTATTGTTTCAGCTTAATAATAATAATAATTGCTTTGGAGGACGTGGCATTTTGAGAATGAGCATTCAGATAAATATGGATAAAAGGATATCCATTTATTCTATTTGAAGTGTCTGAACACTAATAATTTACTTGCACTTTTATTTGTTAGTAGTGCTCTTACCTTTAACTAGAAGCTGTCCTGGAAATAAGGAGCTGGTTAAAGTACCATAAAATAATCATAATTCAAGACTAGAAGTTTTCTGTTTTAATAATGTGACTTTTGCCACTTACGTGAATTGGGCTTTTTTTTTTTTTTTTTTTTTCTTTTCTTCCTTTCTGCTTTGTAATAAAATTATTGCTTCAAGGATGAAACTCTTATTTGATCATGAAACTACTCTTTCACAAGGAAAAAAATAACTGGGAGGAGAACATTGGGTATCGTGTGTCAGAGTTAGGATGGGAGATTGTAGCTGGGATGTACCTTGATGTGGGCTTTGTAAAGCTTAAGTTACACCTTTTCTGCTTTTCTGAATGCCTCAGAAATATCTAAGAGCTGGCAGACATGAAGGAGAATGCAATTTGCTGCATAAGAAGACACAAAAGAATGTACTAATTTATTGTTAAATCAGAATTGGTCTCAGTAATATTTAATGCAGAGTTTTTGGGGGTCTGAGTTTCCTATTGTTTTCTTTCGTTTGAGAAGTGGGTTAGTTACTCTTCAACAATGAGATTTCTTTGGGGGCTTTTCGGTCTTTCCTGGTGATTTAATCTTTTCACTGAACTGTCTTACTAGCTGTTAGGACCAGAGTTTAATCCCGTATTGTACTAAATAACTTATTGTCTAAATAACTTATGTCTACGTTTTTACTGAGATGGGAGCAAAAGTATAGTCTAGGGGATTCTCCCACCCTCCACCCCCCCTTAAATGGTTAGCTTGTGACAGTGTTTTGTAATTAATCAAGTTAACGTTTTAATACTTGTTCACGTACTATGTTTGTGAATTTTACAGAACTTACTATTGCAGAAAGGTTTTTATACCTATCTAGCTGGATATAACAATATTCTAGGTGTTGGAAGAAACACACACTGATTTTTATAGAAACTGATACCATCTACTGTTTAACTAGAGACAGCTTGACTAGGACTGTTTTGCATCTACGTCTCTCCTTTTTTATTGTGTTTTCAGGCTTTAAGCTTTTTAAGCTTTTCCTGTGAGAGTGAACATTTTTTCTCTCCCATTTCTCTCTTCTCCCTTTCAAGAATCTTACAAATTAAGACAAAAGATAATTACTCAGAGGGTAAAACTGGCAGGGTTCCCACGACACTTAAAATTAATGAGCTGTTGCATATAAAATATACCTTGTCTCATGTTCCCTCTTTTTTCCTTTTTTTTTTTTTTTTTTGGGTAAACCGTAGAAGTGCATAAAAACCATACAAGGATTTTTTGGCTTTTTGGCTGTGACTTAACGTTTCTATATGAACAGATGTATATACAGTTTGTTCCCTCTGAAGGAAAATATCACCCACAGTGATGAAATACATAATAACCAAGCTGCTATTGGTTGGTTGTGCAATGTCTTATTAAAAACAAATAGTCGTGCTTCGTGTGTTTGTAGCACCTTTCATCTGATGTAAGAATTCCTTACAAAGGAGGATAAATGTATTGTCATGAACTCCCTGAGAGGGGTTGGCAATTACCAGTTCCATCAGTGGAAATGAGACACGAAGGTTACATGACTTTCATGGAAACCACTGAGAAATCCTTAGCTGGCTGGGGCAGCGCCAGTTGCTCCTGAGCTCAGGAGTGACAGAGCCATGGAGGAATTTGCAGTGACTTCAGTGCTGATCGCTTTTCTCTCATTCTTACTCATTTATACAAGAGGGAAAGAAGAGAGGAGGAAAAGCAATCGCAATATTTGATTTTTTACATAATCTGCCTCAACACTTGTGACTGTGATAAGTGACCTGAATAACAGGTTTCTCAGTAGCTTTCTGGAGTTTTGGCTTTTGGAGGTGTGGTGGGGGAAGGTAGAAAGATGGTTGAGAAGGTTTGGAGGTAGGTAGGATTGTTGGTTGCTTATTATTAGTACTGTTGCTACTACTTTAGAGCTAGAAGACATCCATAGAGGCAGCTAAGCTTCACAATTTAGACAAAAAGAGATTTATTGTAGGTATGTCGTGCTTAGCGACAAAGAAGGCTTTCATTTCACAAGAAAATAATGTCATTTAGTTAATATTCCCAAACAGATGGTGTGTGCAATAAATATGATTTTTAGACACTTGTGCTATTCAGTATTTATGAATTTTCTTACTTGCATCCTTTCCTAAACCACAGCAAAAAAGGCAGGGGCAAATAACCAGGAGTAGAGGAGGCAGGAGGGAACTTGCCATTGTGAGTGTTGGATCACAAGCCTTGTGGACCTCTGTCAAGTGCTTCTGTGAAGAAGCACTCTGACATAAATTCACCTCATTTTTGATTAACAAACAGAGATATACAACATATTTATTTTTAACCCCAGCTTTTCATGTTTCCTGACAACGAAAGAGCAGTGGCTATTCTTAATTAATCTCCACAGAGGAATGGGAAGAAAACTTGCTGAAATAGACTTGTATATATTTGTATAATATTTATTGTACAAAAAATAGGGTTTCTATTCTGTGCTGCCTTATCCCTTCAGTTCAGCAGAAGGCTAGGGTGCTCAGCTTAGGTCGCAGCATTACTTTACATGACATGTTCCAAACCAGTTTTAGTATTTTCCTGGTTTTGCTGAAGTACCTTTTTCTATTTGCAGCTTGTCTGTCAGTTTAGTTCAGCAGTTTGGGTATTGATAAAAACAAAACATGGTTTTTCATGGAACGTTTCCTTTCTTTTATGTTAATGTAAAAATAACCCCTCTTTCTGCTTAGGTTATGTTTAGAATTCCCTCTCTGCAACAGCAAAAAGTTAATTAAAACTGTCATAAATAAAATCCAAGCTGGTAAGTCTAAATTCAGGTCAGCCAAAACAGTAATATACCTTGCATGTTTAGATTTGGATATTGAGGTTAGTGTGCATTAACAAGTAAAGGAAATACTGTAGTAAATTTGTTTATATAAAGAAATATGCAAAATAGTGCTTCTGTTTCTGTATTGATTTTACTTTAGCTACAAGAAGATACTAACTAAATATCAAACACTGACAGCAGAGAAAGCTGGGTTGTTTTGAATGAAGAGTTTTGTCTTGTATGTTTTTTTATTCTTTTTTTTTTCTTAATAGTCTGGTTTTCTCTCTTCTCAGTTTTCAATGGGTCCAGCAAATCATCGAAGGAGAAAGAACCTGCTCAGAAACACAAAAGCAAAGAGGCCACACCAGGGAAGGAGAGGAACAGCGAACATAAGGCTGAGAGCCGAAAAGATCAGGCTGCTGCTAATCACCATCCTACTACAAACACTGGCTCCTCTACGAAAGGGCTCACTGCTAACAACCACCACACTCTTCATAGATCGGCTCAGGACTTAAGGAAACAGGTAATGAATTATACCCTACTGTGGACACATGGGAAATGCAGACTTTTAAGGTGCTAGCTCCATTTTCCACTGCCTGGCATAGAGCAAACATGACAATCCTTAAAAGTATGCTCTGGAGACAGCAGGGAGTTAGTTTTCAGCGAGAGAGAGTGAAAGAAGGAATAAAAGAAGTATGATACCTACATGGGAAGTCAGTATCATAAAACATGCTTTACAAGCCTGTCTTTATATTACCCACTGTGTACGTATGAAAGAGTAAAGTTCACATCACAATTTATTAGACCTTTATAACTGGCACTCTTGCTGGCCTCTCCACTGACAGCGCCAAGGCTGGCAGCATGTAGAAAAATGAACTCCTTTTGTGTATGGCTGGTCTGCTTGGGTTATCTTAGAGCTTACTGGCTTTGTAGAGAAGCTGACATTACTCTCAGGTGTCTTGTATTGCATGTGGGCAACACAAGCCTCGGAGTCTGGAAAAAATGTTTTGCCTGATGCACAAAGAACATGCTCCAGGATATTGCCTCCTTCACAGTGGACATACTGGGTGGAGAGTAATTTAGAGTTTCATGTTACCTGGTTGAAAACCAGCAAAAAATTCAGCAAGAGGTTTGTCTCAGCCTGACTTGTACTTGGGTGTGGAAGTTGAGCAGACCAATCTTAAGTGCTTGTGACTGGCATTTGGGCAGGATGTGTCTCCATCTATTTTTGACAATTGGCTCAAAGGGCTACTAAAATAGCAGGGTCCTGTGCTAGGGCAATGCTGTATAGAAAGTTTGCTGCCTTTTTTTCTCTCTTTTTTTCTTTTTTTTTTTTCCTCCTTTCCTCTTCAGTGATTAATTCTCAACATGCCAATTAGAGCCATCTTTATCTGCTGGCATCTAAAGATTTTCTTCTAAGTAGGCTGGTCTGGACTTCAGCGGAGCTGGAACTGCCACCTTGTAGGGCTGTCAGTGCCTTAAATGGCACCTCTCAGTCATAGGCTTGGAAATGAAAAAGCAAGAGGAACAGTGATGCTTTTGCCAAGGAGTCTTTCATGCCTTGTACTTGCACTGGATTTCTATTACCTTCTAAATCAAATTTGAGATCCTGAAGGTAGTCTACAGTGTATATCTCTGTAAGACTTCCATTATTTCCTCCCACCCGTGGCCTCCCCCTGGTAATTTTTGCTTACCTAGTTATCAGCTTGAATTCCTGCCTTCTTTTGCATCCTATCAGCTTTCTTTTTTGTGACTACCAGCATCCTATGGTCCTTGCTGTGACATGCTCTGCCATGACCTCTTCATGTTGAACCGTTTTCCCAAAGCATAAGGATGCACTTCATATTTAATTATTTTAACTCACTGGAACACTTGTATGAAATGCTTTAAAGTTGTATCATCAAAGTGTGAATGGTTAAAATTATTGTGAAAGTAAACTGTTGTCACTTGTGAAGGTAGGTCTTGGAAGGGAAAAGACAGGTGTAGAAGAATTTTCTCCATGATCCAAGTGGGTTTTGCTCTGTAGAGTTAGTGTTAGATGTTTCCAGCTGTGCTGTGCAAAATGGAGAGAAATTAATTCTAAAGCAATGCAGTATGAGCAACAATCATGCCACACAGACGCCTCACAGAGTGTGGTCCTCAAGCTTCAGAAAATAAGGGGCTGTAAGCTGAAACGATGATTCTTTAAATTAAATCTATTTATTTATTTATTTATTTTAGAAGAGGTCTGGCATTTCAATTTTCTACTGCAACCCACAGGAACATAAGTACTTTCTTACCACTTTTAATAACAATATGGCTGTAACTAATTAAACGTGGATTATGCATTTTTGCCTGACAGAAAGACTTTGTGGAAAACATTAGACCTACCAGTTACGGTGGCATTGCTAAATTTCCTGCCCTTGTCCTGAGTCTTTGTTGACTTTTTTAATATTTTTCAAGAGGAGAGCTGTTTTCCTGGGGTGCCAGCCACATGTTCCTCCTACTTAACAGTATGGTTTTGCTCCTTGTTCATGTGCATTTACTTGGACATTTATTTATGTGTGTGGTTTTGTTTTGTTCAGTCTTACAGAAAATAAAGGCAGAACACTAGAAACCAAGTGAAATTCTATTTTTCTTCTCTTTCTTTCTTTCTTTCCTTTCCTAGTGTGCCCTTGCACTTTTTATGTGTTCCCTCACTCCTCCTTCCTCCCTTTCTGTCTTCCCATATTCTTTACTTCAGAGGGCTAGTGGGGAGAGGAAATGTAGTTCAATGGGGCCCTCTCTTGGTCTAATATGGTAATTTAGTTCTGTAAAACATACAAACACGGAAGTATTTTTATGAATGAATTCACGATCAGTTGCATATATGAATTCGTTTGGTACCAGAACCGTTGTTGGTATTGCTAATTTTGCTGTTATTGCTGTGGTTGTTATGTAGCAAGTTGTTTGTGGCTCTGGTTTGTGTATGTGTATGTATATGTCTGGAGGCTGGAACCTAGGTGCTGTGCAAAAGTGTGTATGCAAAGCAGTTCAAATCAACAAACAGATTTCTGCAAGGCTATGTGCTGGTCCCATTTGACTTTGAAAAGACAGCAAAATTTAAAATCTGTTGTACTGTCTTTTGCTGCAAGGCACATGTTCAGTAAATTGGAGAAGAGAGTGATTTGAAGACAAACAAATGTCAGCAAAAATGAGAAGATAGCTGAAAAGCAAAGATAAGATTATTCATATCCCTAGTTTCACCTTTAGCTCAAGACTTCGAGTTATGTAATGTTAATGTCAATCACTTTGTTACACAATGGATAAGGGAAATGATGAGAGATAGGCTATAGGCGTTGTCTAGTTAGACTTTAGTAAAGCCTTTGACACCATTTCGCACAGCATTCTCCTGGAGAAACTGGCTGCTCATAGCTTGGATGGGTGTACTCTTTGCTGGGTGAAAATCTGGCAGGATGGTTGGGCTCAAAGAGCAGTGGTGAATGGAGTGAAATCCAGTTGGTGGCCAGTCACAAGTGGTGTTCCCCAGAGCTCAATACTGGGGCCAGTTCTGTTTAATATCTTTATCAGTGATCTAGTTGAGGGGATTGACTGCAATCTCAGGAGGTTGGTGGGCAGCACCAAGCAGTGCAGAAGTGTTGATATGCTTGAGGATAGGAAGGCTCTACAGAGGGATCTGGCTGTCTTGTGCCCAGGCAGCCAAGAAGGCCAGTGGCATCCTGGCCTGTATCGGCAATAGCGTGGCCAGCAGGAGTAGGGCAGTGATCATCCCCCTGTACTTTTAGCTCTTTTAGACTTGCTCCACTGTCTGTATTTTTTCTTACAGTGTGGGCCCGGTTCTGGGTCCAGCCCTGCTTAGGAAAGCCTGTGCTCCTGTGCCTTGCTTTTGACGTTCTTAATGATAGGTCTCAAAGTGATTTACGTGGTTTGTACTGCCATTGAGTTCTGCAGCTCACTGTAGTCCTCAAGTATTATTCTTTCCCTACATGTATTTGATTTGTCCTTCCTAAAAATAGCACTTCCTCGTACTGTAGAAATGTTCTGAAATAAGTTCTGCAAGATTGCCTTTGATTTAGACCTTGCTTCCAGAGTGCTTACAGCCCCTTCCAGGTGTGTGTCACTGGTAGATTTTATGATAATCCAGGTTACTGATGGAAATACTGAGGCCAAGACAAATCCCTGCAGAAAGTCACCTGAAATGCCCTTCCAGGATGGCAATGAACTATGACGACGACAGCTTCTCTTGAGGATGACTTTATTTAGTCCTCTCTGAAGCCACTTTAGAGTAATTATGCCTGGGACATATCTCAGGAGCTTGTTAGATGCAATATCATGGGGGGCAGTGACTGGAGCCCTACCGAAGTGGAGGTGCTTCTTTACCTGCTTAGCCAGGTATCTGTCAGAAAATGATTAAATTAGCTTGATGTGCTGTTTTGGCAAGACTGTGGGTGGGGTTTTTCTTGTTTGTGTTGTTTCTATTATTATTACTATTTTTAACATGATTTTATTATTGCTTGTGTGTTTACAAATTGACTGTTTGATGATTTGTTCCAGAATGATTTTAGGGTTTGAAGTTAGGTAGACTCTGCCTGCCCTCAACTTATTTCCAGGAGCCATGCCCTAAGTCATCTAGGTCCATTTTAGCTTGCTGGGGTTGCCTTCCTAGCTCTTTCGCTGAAATTGGTTATGTTACATATCTGGTAAGTATTCAGTCAGTGGTACTTTTGATGAAAGCTAATGCAAGAGAAGACCCAACTGTTAGCCAAACTGTGGGATTTGTTTTCCTTTCTTGTGTGGTGGTTGATCTCTGCTGTTCTTTCTGGTCTTTGTATTTTTAAGGTATTTATATTTTTTTCTGTTTCATTTTATTTCCCCTACTGACTGAAGTTTCTTTAGCTCCTTGGTCTTTCTGTTTTTACCCATGCATGCTTCTGCTGTTACTATATAGTTGCCCTTAGTCACATAATTGTATTTCCACTTGTTACTGTGATTCTTTTCTAATTTTCCAGTCATTAGAGAACTTTGTGAACATATGTAATGACTGGTGCTTTGTGCCCTTCCTCTGAGTAAGAATTGCTTTGGTTTAGTTTTTTTGCAGGTGTTTTTCTGTTTTGTTTAGTTTGCCCCTTTTTTAAGTCTGTTGTCCTTCCTCTACTGTTGTCACATCTTAGAATTGAAAACTCATTTCGTGATCACTGTCACCCAGATTACCTTCCCCTTCCAGTTCTCAATCAATTCTTCTCTTATTAGTCTAGATGAATTCTGTAATGTTCCTGGCTATTTATGAAGCCAGAGATGTTCAGTGCTTGTTCTGACTGCTGCAGGCCAGAGGCAATGTCTCAGCAGCTTTCTACCTGTGTCCACTCTGCAGCATGAATAAGTGCTGTAAATGTCAAATCCAGGCCCCCATTTCAAATGCAGACTACTGCCTAAATTTCAAGGGAAATCGGTAAATGCATTTCTGTTAGCAAGTGTTTGCTTTCCAGATGATATCTTCTATGTCATTGGAAAGCTCAAGATAAAATTCGTTTCATCAGTTAACTGGATTTTCCTTAAGTGTTTCTACCTTGGAAGCACAGGAAGGGCAAGAATATGGATGGGTTTTAAAAGGGCATTACACCTGCTCCAGCTTCTGGAGCACAGAGGAGAAAATTCACACAGTAAATACACGTGTACACATAAGTGTGTGTGTGTATGCAGAATCCTCAAGTTCCATTTCCTCTTTAATGCAAGATCATACCATGATCTTTTCAGTCTCTATTTGATCCCTATTTTATAACATTTTATCCCTACTTTACAAGTGACTACAATTCTTCCATTTATTTGAGAGAAACTGCCATGCTTTCTAATTTGGCAAGGCTTTTGAAATCCCACAGGGAAGTATTATAACTTTGCAGGAGTGGTGTCATTCACCCAAGTGCAGGTGAGGGGGTGATTGTACTGTATGCTTTCACACTTTGAGCACTTTTGTCAATGTTCCTGATTTTTGGATGTGTTTTTCTTCACTCACTGTAGTTTAAGGAGGTGAGAAGACAATGTTTAAACTTGTTTAAATGTTGAAATTTGTTTGAGGTTTAAACTTGAACTTACTTTTCTTAGTAGTGGGGCTCAGCTTTGACAGTGTTGAGCTGTCACAATCCCTTCAAAGCTGAGGGTTGCTTTCAGTGCTTAACATGTCTCATAGTTAAAATAGAAATTTTAGATTCATAGCTCTATTTCAATGTCTAATAGAAAGCAGTGGAGTCCAGCAATTCTGTGTTGCAATGGCACATCAGTGAGTGGTGAATAATAGCTAATAAAATGTATGTCAGCAAAACTGCCCAGATACCAAACTTTAAAAACATGCATTGAAGTACTGTATACATTTTTATTTCAAATTAATGTCTTTGGCAACAAGATGCCTCCCAAGATTTCATATATATCACAGACTGCATCCTGTCCTAATCTGTTGGGTGCATAATGTGTTCGATATCTCTTTTTGTATATATGTATGTATAGACAGGAGGTTGTTTTGAATCTCAGTATGTGTTTTATGCAAAACATGCACATTCCACTTAGAGTAGATAGTATATGCTGGCTAGTTTGCCTGCAAAGTAGTAGTAAACTGTGTGTGCACTTTAAGGGAAGTTGGATAGGAGAGAGATAGTGTCTAAGGGCCAGAAAAAAGAGATAATGAAAGCATTAGATTGTAAATTAGACTACTGGTGTTTTGTGATACTGTAACAGGCTTTCTGGTAGACAAGAAAGGGGATAGTGCAAGCAGGGGACCTCACCCTTTGTAATACTGAAGGCTTCGACCCCTCCAAAAGCAATATTGGCTTTCTGGGGACTTTTCTGGTTTTTGTTTGGTTTAAAAAAACCCAAACAAACAACAATAGTTCTATTTTGTTTGTTTATTACAAATGCCCCGTCCTTCCTGGGTGAAAACCGTTATATGAAGATTGTACGAAGTGGCCAGGAGTCAGGACTGCAGGATATGGTCATGCGGTCACAGGGATGCCATGGCTGAATGGTAACATTATTAATTTACTTTTCTATTTTCTGTTTCCTTCCTTCTGCTCCCCCTGCAACACTCCTGGCATTGCAGGTTTCTAAAGTCAACGGGATCACTCGAATGTCATCTCCGAGTGCAAATGCAGCCAGTGCCAAAAAGATGAGAGAAGTCAGACCTTCACCGTCCAAAACTGTGAAGTACACTGCAACAGTGACAAAGGGAACTGTCACATACACCAAAGCCAAGAAAGAACTGGTCAAGGAAACCAAACTAAATCACCACAAACCCAGTTCACCTGTCAACCACACAATCTCAGGGAAAATAGAAAGTAGCAATGCAAAAACCCGCAAACAGGTGCTATCCCTTGGAGCATCCAAGTCTAACAATACCGCTGTTAATGGTGTAAAAGTCAATGGCAAGTTGAACCAAAAGACATGCACTAAGGAGGTGGGGAGACAGTTAAGGGAGGGGCTGCGCAATTCGAAGAGGAGGCTGGAAGAGACGAATCACATAGATAAAATACAGTCGCCCACCAAGAGAATGAAAGGGGCCGTCAACTTGGCAGAAGCTGCCAGCAAAAAGGCAGCCGTAGAAAAGCCTTTGCTGAATGGACACCTTAAAAAGGAAGTGCCAGAGAAGAGTTTGGAAAGAAATAGGCCGAAAAGAGCCACTGCTGGAAAGGGTGCGCCAGGGAAACAAGCACAGGGCAAAACTGAAAATGCCTCCTGTGAAAATCGTTCTACCTCTCAAGCGGAGTCCTTGCACAAGCCACAAGACTCAATGGGAAAGCACGAAAAGGGCAGTAGTAAGTCTGGGTGGGGGATGCTGGGGGAGATTCCCATCCTTAGACCCTCCACCAAGGAATTTCATGACCCACTGATATACATTGAGTCAGTCCGAGCTCAGGTAGAGAAGTATGGGATGTGCAGGGTGATTCCTCCTCCAGACTGGAGACCTGAGTGCAAGCTAAATGATGAAATGCGGTTTGTGACACAGATTCAGCACATACACAAGCTAGGCAGGCGCTGGGGACCCAACGTGCAGCGGCTGGCCTGTATCAAGAAGCACCTCAAATCTCAGGGCATTACCATGGACGAACTCCCACTCATAGGTAAGGGCTGTGGTTGCATTGGCCTTTTGCCGCTGCTTGTTAGTGTGCATATACAACTTCATGCTCCGTTTGCCTTTATGCTTAACCAAACCCCTGTTCAATTAACACTGCAGAGCTCTGGATCTCTCTATTTATCCACCGGTCAGGAATGATGCAGGTAGGTTGTTGGAGAGCTTTCCAGGGAGACTTCGTATTGCCGCTTTCCTCCTGCCAGCTCTTTATTTCACCCAGGGAAAAAAAGTGTTATGTGGGCTCTTGGTCACCAGGTTTCAGGATCTTCCCTTTTCCCTGCTGTTTGTTTTTGTAGTAGTACAACTATGGATATTGATAGCCTCGGTTTAAATGTTGCCTCAGAATATTTTTCAGACCTTTCCAAAGATGTTTTCCAAATGCAGGTTGCACTAGTGCCAAGCTTTAATGCATTCCCTGCCCCCACCCCCCTTCCTCTTCCTTCAAAAGCATTTAACCAAGGGGGAAAGAAAATACCTCGGAACTGACTTCTGTTTGGGTACTCAGACACTTAAAATCACAAATTTGCAGTGACCTGCTGACATTTAACAACCATTAAGTGTCAAGAATAGGCAGTAAAATGTGGTTGATTGCAAAATGGAGGTTTCATTATTTCTCCCAGCAGGTGTCTGCCAGGGCTAATGCCTGAGTGAGAATCACTTATTTAACAGAATTCTTGGTTTATGGTCTGCTGTCAAATATGACACGTGATAAAAATGTGACAATAGTTTGTAAAAACATGACAACAGCAGCATACAAATGAACTACTGAATGAGCCACCTCCTTTGCAGCTCTACTGCCTTTGCAGCCATCACAGAGTAACAAACTTGTGGTTTTAATTGTTGTTAGCCCTTCCCTTTGTTTTTTGAAGTGTTTTGAGTCAGAGCTCACTGGACCTGCATGTTGCAGCTTGAGGCTGGAGTTCTGCCTTTGAGGCATTATCCGATCACAGGCAGCTATCAACACTAGCTGGATTAAAGTACACACTTTTCTGTTTAAACTGTTCACAACACTTCCCCCCCCGCCTCCAGTTTTCAAACTTTATTTTATATCACATATGGTAAGTGAATGAAAATGCATAAAAGCGCACAAAGAGATTGCAGAGTTTATGGTGAACTGATGCAGGGCACAACAGGGAAATGACAGAATTTAAGGAGGAGGAACGAGGGTTAGCACTCTGTTGCAACAGCCGTGTAAAACGTTCAAGGAAATCTGAAAATTAAAATCACTCAAGCAGCAATAAGTGAACATTTTGTATGCCTAATGTATGCAATGGTTGTATGCTAATAGAGAAGAATAATGAATTACATTTACATTGGCAAGAGAGAGAAAATGTGCAAGACAGCTCGATTAACGTTCCTAGAACAATGTTAACTTTTTAATGAAATACCTTAACTTGGCATTAAGATGGCATTTACTGTTAATTATTTGTATTATTTAAGCACCTAAGAGCCTAATTAATAGGTAAGGATTCTATTCTGCTGGGTGCCATATAACCAGATCATACTATGGTCTCTTATAAGATGTACATCCTATGTATCCTTTCTGGAGTTCGTTTCCTACCTATCTTGTATTTTAAATTAAAATGGAGAAAAGAAGCTGGAGATCACCAAAGACGAGAAATCTGTTGGTTCCAGCAAGAAAGATAAAATAATCTGTGGTGATAAATGCACACTTAATTTAAGTAGACATGTGTACATATCCCTCCTTTCATGGCCAAATCACATTTTCATTGAAGTAAGTGGGAGTTTTGCCAACGACTTGTGTAGTGCCAGAGTTTGATATTAAATGCAAGATCTAAGATTTTTTTTTTTTTAAATGAGCTTGCTCACTAGGCTAGTTTAAAATATTCCTAACCTTGTGAAATTAAGACAATTAAAAAAAACCCAAACCAAACACAAAAAACCCCAGAAAACCAAAACCAAAGATGCTGTTTCTGCACACCATGTGTCAGGTCTCCTATTTATAAGCCATTTCGCTGTAGGCATTTATAAATGGGGTTAAAACTCCTTTTTTTTTCTTTTTTGCCTTTCCCTTCAGCCTTTCGAGAAAAGTTTAAGCAACATGTTTAGGTCAGTCCTGGAAAACATCAGCCTGAGATATAAATGCTTCCAAAAGTTATGACTGTGTGAAATGGAATTGTAATTGAGACCATTTTGTAAACCATAGCTGTAGCTGGCCCTATGGAGGATCTGCTAGATATGCAAGGTTCTGTTTGAATGATGTGCTGGTCGAGCTCTAATATTGTGGAGTGATTATGAGCAATCATTTCCTCAATGCAGGAGAAAATCACATTTCTTATGTAGCTCATAAACAGTGTTGAATCTAGGACCTTAAGATGGGTGTGCACTATTTGTCCCACTGGAGAACATGTATAACGTTAAACCTGGCCCACACTTGTTTTGAAGTTAGGAGTATGTTATTCAACTTTATGTAGGTCGCTGAATCTGTTGAGATGAAAAGTCGTCTTGAATTATGCCTTCAGCTTATTTGTGAACTGTGTGTATAAAATAATAGACCAGAAAAGTAACAGCCTGTAATAGAGGCCAGCTTGAAAGTTATTTTCTGGGTAAGACTGAAAAGGAAAGAAAGAAAACCTTTCAAACTTGGGTTGCTTTTTCTTTAGTTTTCACATGGTGTTCCCTTTTCTCAGCTTCAAGACTTAACCATTTGGATAAACACCAACCTCATCCCCCAAATTATTAAATTTAATATATCTGCTGCCTCATAGCCCTTGACTCCACCCTTGTCATATGCCCCTCAAAGCTGTACCCTTGGATTCTTTCGCCTCTTTTCACACTTTTGTCCAGCACTGTGAGGCAGCATTAGTGAGCAGCCTCCGGTACTGCTTTGCCCCGGACACAACTGTTGTCATCCCAAAATCTTGCATGCAGGTTTACACTGGTGAGCCTCCCTCTTCACTGGGTTGGCACAAGTGGTGGAAGAGGCGAAAGCAGAGGGGCAAAGGAAAATTGGGATCAGCTGTGAAGCATCTGAAATGCAGCATAGGGTAGTTTGAAGAAAGTAATGCAGCTTACACTAGCAAGCAAGATGCTATAGCATCCTTTAAATGCTGTAGCTGTGCATCTGACAGTAAATGTTTACCGTAACTCTGCTTCTTGCACTTCTCTGTTGTATGATAGCATTTCTAAGTGCTCTGAAACAGCTATGGCATAATGATTTTTTACTTTTCTCAAAGAAAAAAGGGAAGTAGAGACAATGTGGTGGCAGCAACACTGGAGCAAGTTTTGTATTAATTCCTTTTCCTCCAGCAGCGTCCTGTTGATACATATGTGGTCTTTGGTCCATTTCTTCACTCTTTCTACTGATGATTTATTTCTGTTCTGTGAGAATATTTATGATGTTTCTTTTATTGTTCCTCGTCCATTTGGCTGCTTTTTATGCTGCAGTTTGTATAATCCTCCATTTTTATTTTTTGACTGGAGTTTGGAATGTGCTTGTCATCTTAAAACATAGAAAAACATAATGGACTATAAAATATGGATGGCCTCAAACTGGAAGAATAATGTGTCTGGAAGTTTTCAATGCAGTTGCAGGCACCAACCCCAAACGACTCCCTAGGCTTTTTTTTAAGGATTTTTCTACCTCTAGTGAAATTAATGATATTACTGTGCTCCTTTTAAATATTAAGTGTATTCAAGGTGTGGTGCAAACATTA
This sequence comes from Nestor notabilis, assembly GCF_000696875.1. Classification (NCBI taxonomy): domain Eukaryota; kingdom Metazoa; phylum Chordata; class Aves; order Psittaciformes; family Psittacidae; genus Nestor; species Nestor notabilis. The sequence continues at coordinate 33,966 of NW_009917096.1, forward strand.
GATAATCGATGTTTCATCTCCAGAAAGGATGGGTACTTTTCTTTTTGATTGACAGTACCCATCCTGACACTTGATTTGCTTTTCCCTGGTGTAAACCAGACATGGGACTGGTGGCAGTCGAGGGGAGGGTGAGAGAGTAAGAACTGTTAAAGAGCTGGGCAACTCTCATCTCTCTGGCCACTGGGTAGTGACCAGATGAGTGTCAGGAGATATTTGGGGGGGCTCTGAGAGGAGAAGGGAATAAAACTTGAGGAGGAGAGCTAATTTAACCATTGTGAATAGCAAAATAGGGACAATCCTGCTCTGGTGCCCAGGTGGCTGGAGCTGAAAGAGTGGCATGTCCCGTATATGCCTGGTAGCGCACTTGATGCGAGCTGCCTGCAGCTTTCCTAACCTGCTCCTGTGTTTCCCTTTCCCCTCCTCTGCTGCCTGGCACATGTGTATCCCAGGAGGCTGTGAGCTCGACCTGGCCTGCTTTGTCCAGCTGATCAACGAGATGGGGGGGATGCAGCAAGTGACTGACCTCAAGAAATGGAACAAGCTGGCAGACATGCTGCGCATCCCCAAAACTGCACAGGACAGGCTGGCCAAGCTGCAAGAAGCCTACTGCCAGTACTTGCTCTCCTACGACTCCCTCTCCCCTGAGGAGCACAAGAAACTGGAGAAGGAGGTCTTGCTGGAAAAAGAAATCTTGGAGAAGAGGAAAGGACCTTTGGAGGGACATTTGGAGAATGCCTACAAGTTCCATTCCTTGCCCCGGTTTGAGCCCAAAAACGGACTCATCAATGGTGTGGTTCACAAAAATGGCTTCCGCAACAAGTTAAAAGAGGTCGACGTGCCACTGAAGACGGGCAGGCGGCGGCTCTTCGCTCAGGAAAAGGAGACCACGAAGGAAGACGAGGAGGAGGAGGAGGAGGGAGTACTTAGCGACTTACACAAGTGTATATACAAGGTAACAAGGCAGGCTCTGCCCATTTTGTTTTGCAGAACTGGGGATGCTGTCATCTGGGTGGCACCCAGGTGCAGACCCAGCCAGCTGGGGGGAGCTGATGGGCTGCAGTGCCACCCCTGAGGCAGCAGCACAGCCAGCAGTTATCATAGCTGGGCAGTCTGGTGGCTTTATCCTGATCTGCCTGGCTCCTATGGGATGTCTGGAAAAGCTGGAAGGTGTTACTGTCATCACAACATGCACTGGGCTCTGCCCCCCTTCATCTCCTTTTGAGAGGCTCCCTGAATAGCTCTGCCCAATTATCCTTGCAGACAGTGTTTATTTTCATTTTCTAGTGACATTTAAAGTAGTGTTCTGCTTTCTCATTCCTGC
>NW_009917096.1:35317-54150 GCF_000696875.1 Nestor notabilis
CTTGTTGAGCGAAGTAGTGCTCCATATCAAAACTAACATCAGTAGAAATACTACTACATTTAGAAAGGGCAAATTGAAATGCAAACAGTATTTTCACCCACGATGCCAGATTTTGCTCAGCACTAACAATCACATGGACGCTTAGTCCTCTACATATCAAATACATCCATTTACAAAGGAATGCTGACTCTTTAACTGTGTTTTATTTGGCAGTCTCCTACTCTGGAGCAGGACTTGGCACTGCACTCGCAATGCAATTTCGAATTGTGTTGAATTGTGTAGCTGTGCTCTGAGAGAAATATAGCGTTGAGTGTCTGTGCCCAGTAAAGGAATATGCTGTTCTTCCCCTTCCAATCTCACTTCCATCACCAGGAAATGAAGCCAGATAGCCCAAAGTGGCTTATTGTTAAGCTATTTAGGGACTGCATGAGCTCATGACTTGAGCTTTAAGAGCTTGCTTCAGGTTTCTTTTGCAGCCTGTTACGATTTGTCAGCCCAAAATTTCTTTTACTCAGGAACTCCAGCCTCAATCACACCTTTGAAAAGCAATCTCTTTGCCATGCTGCTGTCAGAGAGAAGCTTATCTAATGACAGTAGCATTTGTGAATAGTGAAGTGGCATTTCTGTGCTCCATATCCTGTTCTTAATGATGTTAAATGAAAAATTTGATACAACTTACCCTGACTGCTGAATGAACAACCTCAGACTTAGCAGGGAAATGCCTCCATCTTCTTTTCCAGTGCAAGTCCAAGTTTAGAAGATAGAAAGTAACTCGAAAAGCAAGGTTGGGGGTTGTGAAAAGTATCCTAATAGGCTTAGAAAATAAAAAAAGGGAAGCAAAGTGCAGCTGGTGTAACCAGCCTGAGTCTCCTGAGCCCCAGGCCTTTATCCCAAAAGGCTGAGAGCTCCCAAATTGCTGCTGCTGCCTGAAGAGCACTGGCAGTACTGACAGCATCAGACCCCATGAGTCCAACAATACTTGGTGGGAATAGTTTTGTTTCGAGCTTAGAAGCTCTTAGGGACAAGCATCACTGAGCCTGCGAGCCGCTGCTCTCCCCACCCGCCAAAGCAGCTGCAGCACATGGACTCACTTAGGCTACACCTTGCATTGCTACTCGGGTGCCAGCTTCCTGGACACTGGGGCTTGCCCATTTGAATCCCATCCCATGGTCATCTTACAGGGGCCTGCTGTCACAGGCGATCGAGCAGGGAGAAAATGGAGAAGCAGATCTGTGGTGGGTTTTCATTTTCATAGCTCCTGGGCGAGAGCCCTGTAGAAGGATTGATGCGTGAGAACTGGTTATGCCACTTAGAGCAACCTCAAAATGTAGAAATAAGAAATTAAGCAACAATCTTGATGCACCAGAGTAACCCACTGAGAGGAAGTCATGCTGGCTTACAGGTGTAGCAGAGGGTACTTCATGGGGTTTTATGAAACAAGTCTTTTGATCCTACATTCTCTCTTTCTTGAATGATGGTATCCCCCTGCGTGTGTGTGTCTGTGAAGGGGATATGGTTCTTTACCTATTAACATGTTTCTGAGAAAATCTGAAATTTGTTTACCAGAAGATGTCCTCACGTTACAGTTTCCACAGATGATGGCATTGTAATGGTTTCTTTCTAAAGCACATTGCTAATTCAAATTAAAAAACCCAAACCACATTCAAACCCCCCAGAAACTTCACCCACCCTCTGGTAAATGCCCAGGTCAATAGGTTGAGGGCTGTAGTCCAGTTTAGGCCATAAAGTCTATGCTTCAGACCATGAAGAGGTTGTACATTTAGGATTTCACACAGTAATTCCTGCAGTCAGCACATGCTTGAGCTGGAACACATTTTTAGAAAGAGACTACCAGTCTTCCAGGAGCCTGTACCACCATATTGCATGTCAAGGTTAGCGTAGATCTCCTTTGTGTTCAGTTGACTTTCTGCCAGGGCTCCCAAATTATTTTCAGTGTTGCTCCCTTCCAGACTGTGAGGCCTGCTGTGCTTTTAAGAGTGTGTTGCAGGCTACTGCTCTTGCTTTCTTCACTCCCCAATGTATTGCATTTCTACCTGGCTAATAAAACGTTGTTTGTACGTATCTAGAGTAAACTGCTGCCATCAAATGAGGATCTGCTGCAAGATTTTCCCTCTCCTCTTCTGTCCCCAGTTTTAGCTCTGAAAATACTTTAAAAGCCTGTACTGGAGCTGACTAAAACCAGCCTTTGTTCAGTACAGAACAAACTAAAGGCTTGTTAGCAGACCCGTTAGAGGGGCACACAGAAGAAGTCACCAATGAAAGTTCTGCCAGCACTCACATTAAACTGTCCCATGAATCCCATGCTGAGCTCCCTTCAGCCAGGGACTCAGCGTTTTCACTCTCTGCTTAACAAGAGTCCCTCCATCCTGCCTGTGACTATTGTGAAATCTGTTTTCTGCCCGTATCTATGGTTGCTTTAATGTCTATAACATTTGTAGCGTTGCGGTATCCTTCTCCGTGCCTTCCCTCCAGACTTAGTGGTGGTGGTGGTGATGCTCTGGGTTGGTTCTCATGGCCAACACAGAGGCCACGGAGAGGAATCAGGAGAGGAAGCAGGAAATTCTGTTCCTTAAACCTTCCTCCGTTGTATTGTCACAGCAACAGAGACTCTGCTCAGTAGCTTGAAATTCCCAGAACAGTAGTTGAACTGTTGAGATATTTTTGAGGGTGTTGGAAAGGGTATTTTACGCTTCAGCAGTTCATTTTCTGTTCTGGTTAAAGTGCTTCGTTACAGCCTTTTAAATTATTTTCGGAGTTGGTATTAGAGGATCTTATGAGATCCCTCAGATTAAAAAAAATGAACCAAGCAACAAAACAGCCAACAAACCCCCCTCAACTGTTTCATTTGGGTTACAACTTTTAGGAGACTAAAAAGGTACCAAATTCTTGATAGAGGAAGATATGGGTATATGCAATTATAAAGGGCTAAACTGATCAGTTTTCCCACTCTTCTGTTGCTTGGTGCACATCTGAAAAATGGAAAGAAATGATTATTCTTGGGAGATGAGTCCTTATTTTTCTGTGTAAGATGAGAGGAAGAGGCACATAACTGAATTGAGGAAGCTGCTGCAGAGCATGTGTTAGTTTGTGAGCAGCGAAGTCTATGCTAAATTGTGATGATTGTTGGTGCGGGCCCTGTGTTTTACGAGAGGTTTTGTTGTAAAAGGCTGCCTCAATAAATGATTCATGAGGGCATTAAAAGATGAAGGAAATTGCTTATTGTATTGCAGGGCATCCAACTCTGAAGTTTATGGGAATCGGAGGGCCCCAGGCCCTGGGCATTTCACAAACTTTTTTTGTTGCAGCTAATTATGCTGCATTCAATTAAAAAAGTGACAATGTTACAACTGTAGGAGCATGGCAAAGTGAGAGACTTGGCCTCTGGGGAAAAGCTGCTTGTATAGTTGTTTCTGGTTTACTCCTGGGCATAGTTCTTAAATAAATTAAACACAAGAAAAGACTGAGGTGGTTTGGCAGATCTGTTTCATAATTGAAAAACTAGAAAGGTAATAGTCTGGGTAATAAAACATTCATTAAACATGGAGTTCTTAAGTCTGTGGTTGCTCAGATGGGCAACCAGTGGACATGAAGGGAGTGAGAAGTGGTAGATCTGGCAGGGGGGCAAAGGTATTTTCAACTTCACGGCTGCAAAGTGGTGCTAGTCTCTACCTGCAGCAGTGCCCGCAAACCAGTATGGCCACAGCAGCCGGTGTGGCGCCTGCCATCTCTCGTGGCTCACTGCTTCCCAGGATGCTGCTTCTGCCCTGGAGCAGAGGCGTCAGTAGGGGTGTCCCTGTCTGGGCTGAAAGGAGCAAGTGGGTTCTCATACTCCTGCCTTCAAAGCCGTCAGAGGATGCTTCCCAGAGCATCTGTTGTTATAGGTATGTGTGAAAGCAGGTATCCAGAAACTCAAATCAGAACTTCTTGTGCAGCTCCTGCAGCAGTGCCAAGGAAGAGTGCGCTCATTTGGCAATTTTACTGTGTTTTACTTTTTTCAGCCTTGTAGTAACAGGTCCTGGTTCATTGCTCTTGAACTGCTTTTACTGAATCGAGTATAACCTGTTTTTGTAAGCAGGTGATTACAGTAATCTTGGTAAACTCTACTTTTTGTGACCCCCCTCCATCACATACAATACTAGTTTGATGCTGAACATTTCTGTGAATTCTGTGAAAGTCTTTTACCTGTTTCTTTATGTAAAGAGTGTAGCCACACAACCCTTTGATCGGGTATTGGATTTGATTGTAAAATGCTGGGTCCCTTGCAACCTGTCGCAGACAGCTGGGCTGTGTCTGTCTTCTGTGTTTATCAAATGTAGAGCATCGTGCTGGACAAAGCAGTGTACATGGTCTTCTGGGAATGTCCAATTGGCCATTTAGATGGTTGGCTTGGTGATTGGATGTGGTTAAATTTCAGTATATTTTGATGTATTTTCCCTCAGATAAGAAATGAGCTTTAGACCCACACGTGTTCTGGAGACATTTTTCTCTTTACCCCTACTGTGATCTGGGATTGAGCATGTAAGGAAAAGAGTGAGGCCAGGGGGAATGGAGGCAGGTGGGTTTTTTTCATTTTTAATTTTATTTTCTTTTTCCACAGGGTAGGTCTGTTTCTTTAACAACCTTCTACCGAACAGCAAGAAACATCATGAACATGTGCTTCACAAAGGAGCCTACAGTAGCTGAAGTAGAGGTGAGGCCAACACAAGGGGTGGTAAAAGTTTTTATTTCAGGAGATTAAGTCTAGGGATTCAGTATAGTTGACATTCAGGCATTAGTATAAGCAGTTTAAGGCTGTCTAGTGTAGGAGAAAAATAAATGGTTAGATAGGCATGGTACTGATTCTTCCTTTTAAAATTGTTTGACATTTTTAATAAAGGTGTTGACGAACTGAGGGAGAGAAAGAAGTCTTAATCTGTCATGTGCTGAAGCACAGGAGCCAGGAGGATCTAAATTCTGTCTTCCCAATTCATTGTTACTTTTAAGTATTTATATTCTTATTTTTAAACAGTGTTTCATGTTGAACAATGTTGAGGTCATGAAAGCCCTGTAAATTTCTGGAGCTTATATTTTAATGAGAGATACCTTGTTCAGTGAATTAAAAATGCATTACTGCTTTCTCTTATCACAGCAAGAGTATTGGAGGATAGTGGAACAGAAAGATTGCCATGTAGCAGTGCATTGTGGAAAAGTAGATACCAACACCCACGGGAGTGGCTTTCCCGTGGGAAAATCTGAACCATTTTCAAGGTAAGATCACCAAATCCGTCTGCTTTGTTGGCTCATGTCAGCTACCCTGTTGTGCTGAGCAGAGGTGGGGGCATAAGGCCAGCAGGGCAGTTTGGTGATGGGGATGTTTGCACCAGGAAGGTGCTCTGACATGTATCTGCCTCTGTGTCACCCCTCGAACAGGCATGGGTGGAACCTCACAGTCCTTCCTAATAATACAGGATCCATCCTGCGACATCTTGGTGCTGTGCCTGGTAAGCAAGTCTCTTTTCTGTGTTTGCAGCAGGAACAAGTGTCCTCTATAAATGTGGTTGTGTAGTCTCTGAAGTTGCCTCTCTCTTCCCGGCCCCTCTGTTCACTGGCTGACCAGGTAGACATGCAGTTGCGTGTAGCATGTGGTATTTAAAGGAATGAAGGCAGGTGTGCAGATAAAGAATTAATGAATATAGTTGAGACCATACACCTGGGAGGAACCAGTGGTACTTGCAGTATCACTTTCTCTTGTCACCAGTACATCGGTGTTCTGGCTTTGTGTCAGTGCGGCAAAGGGTAGAGCTGTGCAATTCTTTACTTGCAAACCTAGTCTGTGGGGCTGGGAAGAGCAGCACACAAGTTTTCTAAATGAATTGTCATGAGTGCTCCAGCTACATATGTACCATTGCAATTTACTGGTAGAAACATTAGCTGAAAGCATAACGCAGTCTCCCGTGCAGGTGTGTTTGAGCCTGAACAAACCAGCTGGGAAACACGGTATCTGTTTACAAGTACACGTATGCTTGACAACATGAAACAACCTCCTCTGATCAATGCCACTGAGCTTGAATTGAAGTATTTGTACATTTTTAAAGGATAAAAAATGTTTACAGCTATTAGAAAACAAGTATGTTCAAAGGCGATGTAATTGGCTGGTAGATATTTTGTTAGTGGGAATGCTGGATTTGTTAAATTATTCTGTGTGAATTACTCACTCTGGTAGGAAGACTTAAAACTTAAGGGTCAGCTTGCAAATAGAAAAATATTTTCAACAGAAATGCCCTCTCAAACTGTGTTTTAATTAGAAACCGCAGTTAATCATAACTCATTTTCAATCTCTTTGTTTTAGGAGTGACAATTCCTTGGCTAAATATTGGCATGGTCTTTTCTACCTCATGCTGGTCTCGAGACCAAAATCACCTTCCATACATTGACTACTTACACACTGGTGCTGATTGCATTTGGTAGGTATTCCTGTGTTTTTTCTTTGCATTCACTGCAGTGGCTGTCTGTAGGTTGGTGTTAATAGCAGCTTGTTTAGTACCTCTTGCATGAATGAATCTCACCTAGAAAGGCCCAGTGTGTGTGGCCACAGTTTTAATGTGAAAATTTCATCACTTTGGTGATGGAATGTCCTTTCCTGGAAGAAAAATTTCACTTTATCTTCCACGCTCTGTTGTGAGATATTTAGTAATAAACTGTTTCTGCTTGACACACGGTTTAATCTGTGGAAAGTTTTCATGACATGGAAGTCAAATGACAGCTAGTCAAGGTAGACTTTCCTTAGGCTGACAAAGAGCACTTGTCAAGTAAGCTCTATATTGCCACTTGTAAAATTATTGAACCCACACTCTGACTAAATAGGCAGTGCTGTCCTTTTTAATGCAAAAGATCTTGAATTCTTTATCTATCGGGTCCCTAGTGTTTTCTCTTTTTTCATCATGATAATAATTTTTAATATGATTACACACATCATTCTAGCGTCTCGTTGTGGACACCAGTTAGTTGCTAGCTACATTTCATATTTGGTAGACACATCGTGCAAATAGACTTAACACACAGCTTATAAATGTTTTTGAATGTGGTGAATTCTTCCTGAATTCAGTGCATACATACTACTGCAGATGATGATGACTTAGGTTGCAATGGAAGTAAAACAGCTGATGGAGGGATTAAAGGAAGCAGGTGCTGCTGGCACGTCATGTGCCTTTCTGCCAGGTCACTGTGATTGGCGTTATTACCCAAGAGGATTATCAGTGAGAACAACGAATGATAAGCAGTGTAACTGTGTTTCTTGATGAGAGAAAATACAATAAACAGAGAAGAAAAGTTACTTAAGTGATGTCCCCTGCAAAGGTGAGAAGCTGGTTCCCTTTCAACAGTTCCAGCAGTTCCCTTCTTGAACTGAGGGAACCTTTGGCTCCTTGGGTGGTGTGACAGAAGAAGGCCTGGCGAAGGCCCCCTTTGCATCCAGAAGTCCCAGTGGAGGCTGTGGCAGTGTCAGCTGCTCTTCATTCACATGCAAAGTGTGTACTTTGGCCATTACCTTTAACTCCCACTTGCTCATGTCAGAGGTGCTGACCCAGCTGTCACTGGGAAAGCACGTGTCCCACAAAAAAAGAATTCGAACTCTTGGAGGAAACCATTAAAGCACGAGCTCCTCTCTGTAAATATTTTAAGTAGGAGAAATGTTCTGTCTGTGATCATACTTAAGGGGTAAAAGGTAAATGCTGGATTATGCTGCATACCTGGCAGTTTGTTCCTTTCTGTCATGAGCATTTTGTGGCTCCTCTCTCTCTTCCGTGAATCAGGAATCTGTAATCTTTTATAATAATATACTATCAGGACAAACTGCTGAGCAAGCTACATGGTCCTCAACCTTAGGCGAATCTGTTTTTCTCTATTACATTCATCTAGTCTGAAATGACAGTAAATTCCAAACTAAAGGCATTCAGGAATTCCCCTAATTAAGTTCTGAGGCCACTCTCTTCATACTGTACATATCAAAATGTGCCTTTTGGGATTGAACAGGCTTGAATGCAGCCATCCAGTTTTAGGAAAGGCTACTATCTGTTTTTCCAAGCTGAGAAGAATAAAACCAAAGCAGCCATTTGCTTTTTCTTGATGGGCTTGCTTATAAACACAAGTACATAGCTTCAGGTGTATTGTGATGATTGCCCTGATGACGCATTGGTAACATGTAATAACTCAGAAGAAGGAAGAAGTGAAACTCCTTAGTCTGTAAAAGCTATTCTTTGGCAAGGCTGCCAGGCTGAAGTGTCAGGTTAGTATTCATTATTAACTCATTACAACTTTTAATATTGCAATAAAGTATCCAACTTTATGAGGAAGAGTTTAATAACTAGGTCTGGTGTAATATCTGGAGTAGCCCTGACAGCATTGCTTTTGGTGGCTGCTTCAGTGATAACAAAGCAGGCTACTGGGCATCAAAGCTCTCTTCTGTCTTGAAAGTCCACCCAGCATCCAGAAATCTTCTCTTCCGAGGACACATCCCTGTGGTACTAAAATCAGTGGTGCTTCATTTACATGCAGATTGCTGAGGCCACTCTCTAATCCCTCAGGTTTTACCTCCTGAAGAGTAAACAGGGGAGAACTCAATCTGCATGTAGGGCAGAGCTCAGTCACCTAACTTTTTTATTCTGGAGGGATCCTCAGTGCCCATTAAAAGAGTGAGGAGAACCTAGTTCTGCCCAAGACACTCAGAAGTCTGTACTGGCTGCTCACATCCCATTTTTACAGGTAAATCAAGAATTGCAAATGAGCGAAATCGCAGCATATACCACAGTTGCAAAGGATCTCCATTCCCCTCAGCCCTGACAGTAGTCAGATAGTCCCATGCACTTCTGTGCTACCCCTCCTCTTCACACATCTTTACCCTGCTTTTTCCTGGGCCCATCTTGTGAGGGACTGCATGCTTGAATCTTTTGGCTGTTCCAGCTGTATTTTCTGACTCTTAAAAGGAAAGAGGAGGAAGGGAGGAAGGAAGGGAGGGAGGCCTCTGCAGTGTTCTGGGTTTGAACTGAAAATATTTTCATCACCATTTAAAATATCTTATTATAGTGTAACTAGAGTAATATGCTACAGACATGGAGCTGTTCTGAAGCTCTCACTGTTAGCAACACAGGTACTGCAAAGTATTTGATACGTGACATGCATTTAAAATTGCTGTTAGGATTTCAACCTTATCAAGTTAAAGTTCTTCACTTCTCTATAATCATAGGATTTTTTAGCAAGGTCCTGATCGTTGTCAATATATGCGTAAGTTATCAGTCTATGTACACCCAGGCAACCAGCTCATTAGAGCCCTTATCGCAGCTACAATTAGCTGTATGAGCAGATACTGTCATCTCTCCTGCATTTGGCTTGAAGATCAACAAAAACACATCAAAGTCATCATCAGTACAGTGAACAGTAACAAGATGTTCAAATCATAGGAAGTACAGCCTCCTACAGACTCACCAAGCAGGATACTCTCTATAATGCATACAGAGTTAATATTAGTGCACATTATAAGCAAATACCCTAAGGAGGCCTGTAAGGCCAGCAGAATGCTTTATGAAATTGACAGAGAGACCAGATGGATGACAAGGAAACTGTACCCTTTCCCCAAAATCCTTTTATATGTGTATGCTGGGGGCAAATGGTTGAGGTCTCATTGCTTTATGTGAACTGGTAAGTCATGATAAATCTAGAGATGCTTTTTACTTGCCCTTAACAAATCTGAAGAAACTAATGTAACAGATAAAGCATAGCATGGCAGCAATGCAAGGGAGGTTTGGGAATCCCAGGATGTGCAGTGTGTTTCCCAGCAAACTGCACTGCTCAGTTTGAAGTTATCAGGTACCAACTACCAGATCTTGGGGAACAGGTAACTTGTAGGTGGACATAGACACCTTTCTAGCAGGGTGCAAGCAAGAGTAGTGACTAATTGTCACCATATTGCATCCAGCAAAACAGCAGTTCTCTGGATGTGTGAAGCTAAGACCTGAGACTCTTAGGTTCTTGTCATTTCTGCATAGGGAGCACTGCTGGCAGTGAGCACAGAGAGGACAGGTGCTTCCTTGGCTTCTAAAGGAGAGGAGGATGTGGAACTCGGCATGCACCCAGCAAAGTTTTAAATCTCTCTTGCTGCTTTGGCTGCTCTGAGTCAGGTCTTTTGTTGCAAGGAAGGGAAGGGATGTGGGATTTATTTAGTAATCAAGGCAGGAAGCTCTTAGGATACTTTGTGTTTTAACAGTAAAGGTGATTTGTGGTGTCTTCATTGTTGTAAACAGAAAATGTTATTAAATAGAAAGATTGCTTGGGTGATGCACAGGTAATAAATGCAGCCATTTAGGATAAAGATAACAGAACATATATTGGTGCTCATGAGATGCCAACTTCTGCTCATAAGCTGTTTTGGTGCCATTAAAATGAACATTATTCTACTACTGATTTCTCTCCTCTAATTCTACAGAGTTTTAACATTTCTCGTTTGGGGATTTTTGTGTCCTTTGGCATCTAGTGAACACCATCAGACTGAATCTAAATAAACAGCATTCCATGAATGCTTAGTGTTTTACCAAAAAGAACTGTGTGGAAAAGCCTCTCTTTAACTTTTAATCAATGTTGTGGTCTGAATTGCCTGTTCCTGTGTAGCTGTGGACCATTATTTAGTTATTATTTATTTATTTACTGTGGACAGTAAATCTTTTCTCTTTTCCTCTGACAAAACAACAGGTATTGCATTCCAAAACTTGATGATGTGGTACATCCCCTGCTGCAAGCCAATGGCACTCCAGGGCTGGAAATGCTTGAAAGTAATGTAATGGTAGGTTAACACTCGGAGAGGTATTCCCATTTGAGAATACAAGGTTAATCAGGAGGCTGGTTGTTTGGGGGTTTATTTTGGTTTTGTCTTACACTACAATGGTGCAGAGGCTGTTGTTAAAATCTGGCTACTTCCTAATTGCAGTGTTTACCCACATGGCATTTTTCTAACAAGGCTCACATGTTAAAATGTTGAAATAAAACTAAATGTGACAATGCAATAAATACCCATTTTTAATACTGACCACAATGTATTTAACCTCACAAAGGGAGTTGTTTTGTAATCAGTTAATCTGCCGTGACTGACATTTTATGAAGTCAGCATGGATATGAGAAGCTTAATACTCAGAAGGATTTCTCAGTAGTTTTGGCTCCCTTGTTTATTTTGTGGATAACAATTTGTATTTAGTGCATGTAAATACAAATTTGGGAGCCCATAACAAAAACCCTCCTTCAGCTATTCATGTTGACATGTTAACAAAAGTGCAGTAGCAAGGATGATTCAATACCAAGTCTGAAAAGATTTATATGGAAAACCAAATGGTCTGCATTACTTTCTGTAGTAGTGGGTAGTACTGTTTTGAGGCTTTGCCTATGAGATTGTTTGACAAGTGGAAGTTTAAACTGCTGGTTTCAGAAGGGCCACTTCTGCAGTTCTCACCCCAAACACTAATCTTCAGCATGTGCAGAAGGGAAGAGAGAAAGTGAACACTGCTGAGCTGTTAGCAGAGCACACAAGTAGGATGTGGCAGTACCCAGCAAGGAAGGGGGATCTAAGTGTAAATGAAGTTCTGATTGATTTTTCTTTTTTTTCTTGTTGTTTTGCTTTCATGTCTTTCTAGATCTCCCCAGAAATCTTGTGTAAGGAGGGGATCAGGGTGCACCGTACTGTACAGCAGAGCGGGCAGTTCGTTGTCTGTTTTCCTGGATCCTTTGTGTCCAAAGTGTGTTGTGGCTATAGTGTTTCTGAAACAGTGCACTTTGCTACCACCCAGTGGACAAGTATGGGGTTTAAAACAGCCAAGGTAAGTTGAGAAAAGGAGTTAAAATGGATTCATGGCCCTGCCATCTAAACCGACATTCCGGCACTGATAGCGTTGTGAGACTAGTACAACTGCATCTCATTTTGTGGACTATCAAATAAAAAAAAAAGAAAAAAGGTCTGCAAGGCATGAAAAAAGCGAGGAAGCTTTTCAAAAATCCCTTCAGAGCTGACAATAATACATTGTATGTATATTGTATTACGCTTACTAATTTTAAGTGTTGTTTTCTAGAGCCATTAGAATCTCAGGTGCAAATATCTGAATAACTGTGCTTAGTAGCTCCTGTGATAGGCAGAGTCAGTTAATACAGCTGTATTGCTTGTCTTTCTCTGCCCATTCATTCAGGAAAAGCTGTTGATCAGGGCAATTTCAATTTTAATCAACTTGAAAATCCTTAGGTTCACAGACCTTAGGTTCGCATCCGATACTAAGATGTAAATAAAACCCCCTTCCCATTCCCTTTTCACACAACTAACTGAGGCAGGTTGCCTGCCGAAACCAACAGGTGTGAATTATCCAGTCATCATGATTTTGTCTACATTTCTGTGGTCTTGGACAAAGAATATATGTCACTAATTGTGTTCCCAAACTCCTCAAATCCGCTATGGGTTACAGATGCTATTTTGGTAGTGTTTTTTAGCTAAACCACTAGTAAATAATCATTCTTGAGAGCAAGTGGTTAGTAAGTAATTAAATGTAATATGTCCGCAGTTAGGTTTTTGGATCTTTAGGGTTAATGGAATTTTTCCTGCCTGGTTATACTAACTGAATATTAACTTAGTTTGAAATAAAAGGTTATTTTATTACAGATTTATTTTGGGGGAAGGTGGGAATTGTATATGCGTATAGACAAGAAATGAGAATCCTGAGCTAACCTTTTCTGTCTGAAGGTACACAATTATATTAACTCCATATGCTGTATTTATTGCTCTCCTGAACACTTGTTTGACATTGTGAAAATGCCACTCCTGTAAAAGACAGAAATCACTATGCAGCAATTAAAAAGCTCTTCTTGGTGCCTCAAATTCTGAAGAACAGTTTCTTTTGATTAACTTTTAAGAGCTTTTCACTGGGTAAACATAAGCTGCCTGAAAATCCAGCAGATTCCAATCTATGATAATCTACCTTGGAAACTGAAGTCACAGCTCTCACAAACTTTAGAAGAACCACAGAGATGTGTTTATATCAAAGTAACTCTGTAAACACCTACTGCACTCTGCTTTTCCTTCTTTTATTTTCCTTCCCCCTTTTCTTTCCTCAAACTATCCTATGTTCTTAACTCCCTTAAATTCTGGAATTTCTTCCTTGGTTACTCCACTTTGGCAAGGCACTTTGCCATTTTCAAACGTGGGCTGGGATTGTGCTTTTCAGAGGTGGTGAGATGCTCTGTGTAGTGAACAAGACTCCCATTTTGGAACTCTGACAGCTGTACCTTCCTGTCTGTCTGTACTCAACAGCAATATTGACAGTTTTCAGCTGTTTGATACATTAATGTTGGTTTCATTCTGTGATACTGTGACCTGATTTTTTTTATAGTGACTCCCTTTATATTACTAAACAGTGTTGTTTCATTTCTGTATCGAACGACTGCTCAATCTCCTTTAATATATGGAAAAAATGAAATTCTGCATCTGAAATGGCATTGATTTCAGTCTGTAAGGAGTTAGGATAATTGTGGAAATAGAAGAGTTAGTATAAAGCCTGTGTAAAGGGACAGAGAGTTTTCACCTAAACCATATGTGGAACCAGGTTGCTGAGCTACAGGGCCCCCCAGGAACTCGGTGAAAAGAGGAGACCCAGCTGGTACTGTAACAGAAGAGGAAGAAGTACATAGGAAAGATGGAGTTAGTCATCCAGCTGGAGTAGCACTGCTGCATACAGAAGAGAGATTTTACAGTCAAATAATCCAGGTTTAACTCTGTCACCAGCGACAGAATCCCTGTGCCCTGATCTTCCTGTCCTAAATAGGAAAGGCATGGTATTAATTTACTGCCAGTAGTATTAGTTTACTGCCAGTATGCTGGCAGGGGCTTTATATGTATCCCCCCAACAAGTTTTAATTTGGTTAAGGAATATATATGCCTTTATAATGTCACACAACGACCACTCCTTGGTTCCTATCACAGAGCTGCCTTAGCCTGAGAAGACTGGGTTGCTTTTAGATGAAACCAAATGGGAAGAGGCACTCCAGAAGTGCCCTCCAAACACCAGTGGCAATGTGGCCACAGGACCGGGCTAGACTGCTCTAAATTGAAGCCACTGGCTTCACATGCACATGCACAGTGGGTGTTTGGCTCCTCAGCATGAACTGTATCACTCTGCACATCCACTCCTGCTTCACCATCCTGTTACGGTGTGGAGACACAGCCTGTGTCATGCTAAAGAAGGTGGGAAAACCTGTGAGGACAGGACAGATGATGATAACGGGAAATGCTGGTCTCTTCCCCCTAGCTAGGATAGTGGTTGTATTGTGTGTGGTGCCAGAACAGAAATGGCTTCAGAGAGCAGCTAGTTAGGAAATCCATGCAAGGAGAAGAAACTGTCATCTCGCTTCTCAGCAGTGGTGGAGCCCAGCTCAAAACATCACTGTCAAATAGCTGCACTGTGATGGTGAGCAGAGATTAAGAACCCTGAAAGAGCAGTAAACCGCGAAATATCCACTACTGTGGTGTTTCATTTCAAAAGACAGCCTTGCATAAAACCAAGGAAGCTTGTTAAATTGAGAATGCAGAAAGAAGGGTTAAGCATTTGCGTGCAGCATAGAAATTGTTTAAAGATGCTGTGTTAGAGGCTCACAACACATGCACATTGCCTAGCAAAAAACCAAAAGAGTTCAAAAGGCAAACCCCCACTAAACTTGGCATGCCTAACACCAGAGGAAAGAAGTCTGTTTGAAATGAGACAAAAAAAACCCTTTTGTGTGCAGGAGATTAAAATACAAGTAAAACAATCACTCTAGCAAGATGCATGTAAACACACAGAAAGGCAGAGCAAAAAGAGGTTTCAAAGAACAACTTCCTAAAGGCCAAAAGAACAAATAAATAGAGAAGAGAACAAGACCAGGGTAATCAACATGGCTTTTGCAGTGAGGGCATGGCCCCCAGGCTGTGAAACTTTTGGATACATGGACAAAAGAGATCCAGTTGGCAGAGTCTGTCAGCATCTCTGGAAGACTTTCGGCAAGGTTCCTTGGAATGAGCTTTTAAAGAAATTAACCTGCCAAGGGTTGAGAGGGAAAGTTCATGCACCAGAAAAGTAACTGATTTAAAGAGAAGCAGAGGATGGGAACAGATGGTCTGTTTTTATCATGGGGGAGGTCTCTTTTTGCATTCCTCAGGGATTTGTACTAAGGCCAGTACAGTTCAGTATGTTTTGCTTTACACAGGGTCAGAGTTTTCAAATGACACTAACAAAACATACCTCTTCAGATACTTGGGAAAACCCTACACTTTTCCCAACTGCCCAAGGAAGTTGTGAATGCTCCAACCCTGGAGGCGTTTAAGGCCAGGCTGGACAGAGCCTTGGGCGACATAGTTTAGTGTGTGGTGTCCCTGCTCATGGCAGGGGGGTTGGAAGCAGACGATCTTAAGGTCCTTTCCAACCCTAAATATTCTATGATTCTATGAACTGCACAGTCAATCAAGGAATTTTCCTAAATAAGGATTATCAAAAGGGTTTAAGCTACCAAAATCACTCAGTTCATATTGACAGGGAAGTAGCTTTAAAAGCTTACACAGCAAGGAACAGGTAACAAAGCTGAGCAGAACTGAACCTTCTCCTTTTACCTTTTGTCTTTTTTCCCTGACATCTGCCTATTTGGCTTGATGTCTTTTAATGTTTTAAAAGATCGAAAATAACAGCAGCCCTGGGCTTCAAGCAGGTCAGAAGGACAGATCTCACTGGATGGCTGAGAGTGCACATAGTGATCACATTACTCCTCTTGGCCTCCACAAGAAAAGTTAGTTTTTAGGAAGAGGATTCTGAGGTGTTTGTTGGTTCCTCCACTTTGCTGAACTGCAGGCTAACCTATGCCTGGGCATCCTTCTCTTCATTTTTCTCATTTTGGGGACATCTCTCCTGGTCTTGCCCACTGATAAAGTTTAATTTTATTCTTTGAAAAAAGGGTGTACCTGAAACGTGGTCACACTGGAGTACTTGCATTTTGCTTCTTTCTCTTTGTAGATGCAGACTTTGCCTATCTTTTTTTCCTGAATTAAATTTCACAGCGAAGCATATTAAGGAAAGATAGCATAGAGATTGAGTTCATATTTTCATATATGCCATCATGTATTGCAGATGCTTTTTTGCTCTCTACTGTTGACTTGAAAACAGAATGTTAGATGTAACAGGCAGGAGGGTATTCTCCAAGAAAGCAGTTGATTATGATGGCTGGTAGCATGTGTTTGGTTTAAGGTTTCAAGCTTTTTTCTATGCCATTGGTTCACGTAAAGCACAAGCAGAAAATCTCCTTTCATAGTCTTTTCATCAGGAGGACCCAATTCAGCAAAGCCCTTGGGCACCTGGCTTTCCACTGGAAGGATTTACTTATAATTAGCATTTGTTTCAGCATGTAGTTAGTGGTGGTTGTGAGTTGGAACATAAATACTTTGCTGAATTTGGACTACGGAAAGCTTTTACTTTTGGTGGCTTTAAAGGCTCCTTTTGGCTACATTGAAGCCATTCTTGGTAACCTTCTATTTTCAAATTTGCTCAAGAACTAATTTGGCGATTTCTGTCCCAGGAAATGAAGAGACGACGTATCGCCAAACCATTTTCAATGGAAAAGTTGCTTTATCAGATTGCAACAGCAGAAGCAAAAAAGGAAAACGGGCCGACTCTGAGTACGATATCATCACTTCTCGGAGAGCTCAGGTAACGAACTGGGGACCTGTTGTACCTATTTTGTTTTCATTGACAGACTCTGGAGGTGGATGACGTAAGTAACCCTTTCAGACGCATGTCTTGTACCTACTTAACCAAGGAAAAGCCCAGCAAACAAACTTCAAGACAGCCACACGTGGAAGAAGCAGTTTCCTTGGCTGTATCTGATGTGAGAGTGCCCGTGGTTAGGATGTCTTACTCTAAGAATTCCCTACTTCGGGCACCATCAAGGAATTAAAGCTACAGTTTGCCTTGGGTTTTTGTTTTGTTGATTCTTGGTGCTGAGATTCAAGCTTTCCTGATGCATTATGTGAACTACATGGTGCCAAGCAGTTAAATAATTTTATTCAGTTTTTCAACCTCTTGGCATCAGTAGCCACTGTCAATCCATGTCTGTAGTGGGTTTTGCACCAGGAACCCTTGTCTTCAGCATCAAGATTGTTACGCTGCAGTTGTAGAAGGTACTTTGCTCATGGAAAGTTGTCTTGATTTAAACCACTGAATAAGTGAGCAGCTTATTCGTAGGTGCTAATGCCTCTTGAATTCTCCCAAGTATTAAGGAAACATGTTTAGGGTTTCTCTTAAGATAGGTAAAAAAAGAAAATATAATGTTGCCTGGCTTCCTGTGTAATGATCTTCTCTTTTGTTCCCTACCATGTAGTTGCTACCTATCTTTCAAGTTTGTGACAACTGATACTCGAGATGTCAAGAAAGTTTTGATGAATGGAACCTACAAACTGTATTTAACTAACTAGCATGTTCATTTGGAAAATTTCCAGTGACATATTGAAGGGGAAAACAGCCCATGTGTTGTTTTAGTGTTCAGAAAGAAATACAAAGAGGTGTGCTGACTGCTTTACCTGCAGCTGGTTCCCCTGTGGGAATAAGCACTTCCAAGTGCCTTTTTTTTTTTTTATTGTTTTTTTTTTCCTTGAAGAGGAAAAGACTGCAAGTGCGAAAGGTGAAACAGAAATGTTGGTGCTTGCTGTTAGACCGTCACATCGACCTCTATCAGAGTGGTTCTCAAACTTGTTCTTATGCTTAGGTTGGGATTCTGTGGAGGATATCTGTCCTTCCTGTGTCTGCTTATGTAAAACAAACCCCCACACAACAAAACCCATAACCCCCCCCCACAAAGTGGAACACTGTACCATATTTTTTTTTTCCCTTTGCTTTGTTTTGCTTGTTTGTTCTGTTTTTTGCTGCCTCCTCTCCTGATCTGCCTTGGTTGCTCAGTTTGCCCATGCCATTTGCTTAGCTTGGCTCTCCACCCATCTTCAGCTGTGTCTGGTGGTGAGCTTTTTTATTCTCCCCTTCCATCTGCTCAGCTCGCTCCACACTTGCTGTCTTCCACTCGGCTCCAACCTGACCTGCTCTCCTAATGCTGTGTAGTTCAGCATAGGAAATATCGTCCACCTTGCGGATGCCATGGGTGAAGGGCGGCTGGAGGGCTTAGTCTTTATCCTTAATTGATATCTCCTTCTCTTTCCCCGGGCGTACAGCAAGATCTTCGTCTTTTGGCACAATCACTTGCCCTGCTCCCCCTTTCCTGCCTGAAGCTCCTCATGGCAGCAGGTCCTTGGTTCATCTCTGCCTCCTGATGAAGGTGGCTGTTACTCCCGACAGCAACGGCTCTTCCCGCTCCAGGTGGCTTTTGGCAACTTCAGGGATGACAGTCATGTTAGCCACATCTCCTGACTCTTCACATGGCCCCGGGCAACCACCGACCTACAGGAAGTACTCGGCAGTCCCCAGTTCTCGGTGGAGCAGTTTGAGAACCACTGGCTCGATACAGTGGTCGCTGTTAAAATCCGGAGATAGCTTTTGCAATTAGGCAGCGTTTCTGTGGTGCTGGCTCTCTCTCACTATGAGTAGGGAATGGCACCAACCTCCAACAACACTCAGGGCTTTGCTGTGTGGAGTTAAGGTTTCGATGATGATGGTGGTAAAAGGGTGATTATACATGGCTTTGTGGTGGTGTGAGGTGATGCCAGTGTCTAATTGCTTAAAACATTCACAGGGACACAGAGCTGAGGCAGCGGCGGCAGCTTTACGAGGCAGGTCTCCATTCTTCAGCGC
>NW_009917096.1:54181-56883 GCF_000696875.1 Nestor notabilis
ACAGCAGCAGCGCAGGGATGGATGGAAAGAAAAAGCCTCGAAAGTGGTTGCAGTTAGAAACGTCAGAGAGGAGATGTCAGATTTGTCAGCACCTGTGCTACCTTTCCATGGTGAGTAAAGTCCTTTGCCGCCTCTGGGGTACTGTCCCCCCTGTTGTAAGGTACTGTAATGGACTATAAGCATTTGAGAGACAGGAGATGACTACTGAGTCATCTCATGCACTCCACACAAGACGCAGAGATGCCGATTTACTGCCTTGGGCAGCAGTGACAGAAGACAACAGTTAGTGTCAGCTAGCTTCCCTCCCCCTGTAAAGAAGGGGTGAACTAGTCACTCAGTTGAATGTCTGCACTGCACTGGGAGAGGTAACAAAGACACCTGCTGGTTGCCAGTAGTTGTAAGTCATGGCAGAACAGTTCCTGGGATGAGCTAGAAACTCAAATATGTGCCCCGAGTCTCAGGCATGCAGCTACAGCCTGTGCTGCGACAATTTCCCTGCAAGACAAATTGCAGGGTAGATGTATTCTGTCTGTCAAGCTAAGATGCTGTTTGCCAACCTGTCTGTTCAGAAAGAGAATTCATGCCCATAAACTTTCTCTCTTTTTACACGTAATTGCCTACTGGCTGTTGAAGGTGTGCTAAGCACTGTGGTGACACTTCCAGGTTTTCAGCTGTATGCAGTACACCTAGAAATACAGCAATTTAATTCAAAATATCAAAAAACCTCCTCCCACAACCTCAAGTACCACTTAATTCCAAGATCAGATATTTAAATAAACATAATACAGTATGTGCAAGTCCATATTCTGGACATATTCCAATTACTCTGTCATCTTTGGGGGTTTTTTGGTTATTAATGTCAGATTTTTGATGGAAGGACAATGTAACTGTTAAATGGTCAGATGTAGCTGTTTCCCCCCCTAAGATAGAATACGCTCAGTTTATAGATGTCTTTGGATGGCTGTTTAAGCAGCGTTAATTTGAAGTCACTTTAAAATGAGCCTGTTTAAAAAAATAACCAACCAAACCCTCTTAATTCTGGCCTGTTTGCTCTGGAGTAAGTCTAATCAAGGGAAGGATTTTTCCTTGTCATGCTTTTAAAACAGTAGTAAGGAAGGGACCAAAAAAAATCAACTTGGTTGTCAAATTCCAACTGGAATGTGTAGGCTTGGCAGATGGCCAGCTGAGCAAATGTGACCTCTGCTGAATAAGACGGTAGCTGAGGAATCCTGTGGCTAAGCTTCTGATTTTATCCTTATTCAAGACAACATTTAAAGTAATGGGAAATGGCTGCTTTCAGGGAATCTTTAGGCTATGTGTTAGATAGTTATGCATATATCACTCTTCGGATTTGGCCAGCATTGCTATTGGTGCTTTTTTTTTTATAAATCATATGTATTTGCCAACATTAGCACTCAGAAAGGGATATGTACGTTCTTCTTATACATTTTGAATCATTTCACAATGTGTAATACTTCCTGTTTATGCCTCTAACTTATAGTAAAATACAGGTTTAATATCCCAGACAGTAATTCAATACTCTGTGCGTAACATGGCTACAATTTGGGGCTTACTGTGCTTCTCCCACCTACCCCTGCATTTTTATGTAGGTCGTACAGGAGAATGAAAATGTTGTCTTCTGCTTGGAGTGTGCCCTGCGGCATGTGGAAAAACAGAAGTCTTGTCGGGGACTGAAAATGATGTACCGTTACGATGAGGTCTGTATGATGTAGCTTTGTGATCCTGGTGAGCTTTGACACTGAAAACTTAGGAGTACACTTAACTCTGTCTTTGTCCTACTGAGACCTCAGGAGACTGTGCTGGGGTCTTTTTGATGTGGGACGAAGGTGCTGTATTATGATCTAAGTAAAAGAAATAGAGGGAAACATGATTACAAAGATGAAAACTAAAGCATAGACGTTACAGAACAGAGAAGGCATTTAGTGCTTTGGGATGCTGTAGAACATGGAGCTGTGCTTTGTCTGGTTAATTTCTTGTAACTTCTGTACTTCTGGGTAACTTCTCTGTGGATAACTCCAGTCCAGTTTGAACCTTCTCTAAGGCAAACTAGTAGAGTACTTGTAGATGAGAGGTCCAGTCATGGCATCAAGCAAATGTGATGGTGAACATTCACAGAGCTCGGGCTGGTGATTTAGGACAGTGTCTGGGTTCTGGACTAATGCCCCACCACAGTACAGTCAAATGATGGATGCCTTCTCATCCGGCTGATTAGCTCCATGTCTCCCATGTACAAGGGAAAGGGTGGGGAATCAAGAGTGGGACAGCATTTCACTGTTAGCCTGAATGGTAGGTAACAAAGCAGTGGGAGAAATTACAAAATCAGCTCTTGGAGATCAGCGCTGGTGCAAGTAGCTTTTTGAGATGGGCTTCTCTGCAGTGTCTGGTTATGTGCACATAGAGGTATGGGGAAGAAACCCAAAATGTCAAAGTAAGTCTGAGGAAGATCATGCCCATGTGTCTTTGTTAATTTTGAGTTGTAGGCTCTGTTCTGGCATCAGGTACTGTAGATCTAAACAAGTACAACCTACTAAGCCCAGACAACAGTGAAACTGCCTTTGTAATGCAGAAAGTTATTCAGAAATTTTAATGTGCTTCTATCATTCTTGAGATAATTCAATCCCTTATCTGCTGTGTTCTCACAGAGCTGTTAGTTCTGTTGAGGTTTTCCCAGCCACTCTTTC
>NW_009917096.1:56914-62103 GCF_000696875.1 Nestor notabilis
TAATTACTTTTGCTAGTCTTTATAATTACAAAGTAGGTATTTTAAGGTGTGCTGAGACAGGCAGGAAAAGCTCTCCTTCAGTACCTACTGGTGATGGTTATTTTTTCCAAATGTAAAAAAACTGTCAAAGTTTCTGTATTTCTGAAAGACGCTGCCTGCTGGATGCCTGGCTACTCTTACAGAATTGGTTTGGAGGGAACGGGTGAATGAGGAGAAAGATCCACGTGCATGTCAGGCCTATTTAACTGTTAGACAGACTTCACTAAGAAGCTGCTTCAACTTCGCACAAAAGCAAATTCTCAACATTCTTAATAGGATGGGCCAGCCCACTCAGAAAAATCTCTCCCCTGCCCTGAACTCCATCAAATCCCTGAATGCAGGGAAGTTAGGAGTGGCATTGCAGCCAAGATGTTTTGATGTGCAGGTCAGGGTCTCCTGGTTCTTGCTGATCATAATGCCATGGGGCTGTTGCCCCTTTTCTGCATGGCAGCAAGACAGCTTTCTCTTTGCATGGGCTCAGAGCACCTGGACATTCAGAGATCCTGAACAGCGTTAAGCAGAAGTAGCATCCTGTAATCAATGCCAACAATGTCACAAGGAAGAAGTGGGATCTTTTTCTTAAATTTTGAAGAAATATTTAATAAATAGTAAATAATAAGCAGTGCTACTGTGGATTTATCTTTATAGCATTTCTAACTTTGTTTAGCAGTGGATTTTAAGTTGTATCTATCTATCTGAAGAACATTTCTGACCTCGGTGTAGTAATGATGGAGCCTAGCTTCTTTATTCTTGCTCAGAGGTTTCTAGTTCTGCTGGTCACTGTCTTCATATTTGGAGGGGGGAGCTTCAACAAGGGTATTATCCGGACTACTACACAGTACTTTTCCTGAAATTCCTGGTCACGAACGTAGTATATGAGCCAAGATTTTTTCCCCATTAGGTGCTTTCAGGCAAAAGGCTGCACTGCATCACTGTCCATCAGAAGTGACTGGAGAAAGAGCAGATGCTCATTTGTGTTTTCTTTTTCTCTCTTCCTGAACAGGAACAAATAATCAGTCTAGTCAATCAAATCTGTGGAAAAGTATCTGGTAAAAATGGCAGCATTGAGAACTGTATCAGCAAGCCTACACCAAAAAGAGGACCTCGTAAGAGAGCGACAGTCGACGTGCCATCATCTAGGCTTTCATCCTCCAGTTCATCCAAAAGTGCTTCAAGTTAATCCTGAAGATGCCAACACTCTCATTTTGTCAATTTATATATATTTTTTGTAATTATTATACCATAGTTTGGAGTACTTGCTGTAGAATACAAGCTGTCTTTGCACTAGCTCTAAAGAAGATTTTCTTCTGGTTTTAGAGAACTAATTTTGTTTTAGCATTAAACTGTTGAATTTTTTTTTGTACTTAGACTAGATAGATACAGCAGTCTGATTTTTTTAAACTGCCGTATGTTCACTGTTTTAAAACCGGCAAGGGGCTGATAAAATATTAATTTGTATTGTCCCTATGGCTGAAAAAAGAAGAAGCCTTTTTGGTAACTGTGAAAAAAGGCTCTTAACCCATTTTTGGAATAGGTTGAAGTTTGATGTGTTTTATAATTTGTTCTCCAGTCATGTGAGCAGATTTTTCTAGAGCGAAAAGGGATAGGAGACAAAAACTTGAACGAAATTGCTTTACTTTGGCTGTCTTTTATTCTGTCACAGCAAGATGAGTTTTGTAATTTTTTAAATTGGAGAATACACACTTTCTTTGGGAGGTTTTGGCAGCTGAAGATGGACTTTGTTTCCTAACTTGTAGGCAAAAGGAGGAGGTTTGGAGTATGTTCTCTTTTACCAGCACATCACTATGCATCTGTTTTGAGGGGGAAAAATAAAAAAATAAAAAAAGAAAAAAAAAAGGAGGAAAAAAGACTGCCTGCCTTGAGGAGTCACGTGAGGGAAAACTGTGCCTGATTTCATTAGGAAATCCATTCTGTTATTTTTTGGTGCTGTTGGCTACTTTATCAAAAACCCTTCAATAGCATCCTTTGAAAAAAAAGAAAAAAAAAAGAAAAAAAGTGATTGAAGCCATAAGTGCTTCTTTTGTCATAGACGTGCAATCTTTCTAACATTCCATTTCCATTCCACTGCTGTTTTTCACACCTTTACACAGTCAAGCATTAATTTTTGTTCTGAATTTGTTTCATTATATGATCACATTTAGAGCCACTAGCAGGTCTGCATCTTTCTTTTGAATGTGAAAATGCATTTGCTTTCATCTTGTCTATTTTTTCTCTTCATGTTGTAACAAAAAGAAAAAAAAAAAAATCACACCTTTTGTACATATGCCTGTAAATTTTTTTAAATACTTGAGCCTTTTCTTGGGGTGGGGAGGGGGGGATGGTGAAGAGACAAGATGAAGAAAAGCCTTACGTTTCACTTTCTTCATCGGTTGGATTGGATGCTTACAGGGTTTTTCTTGTAACATTTATAAGTGCTGCTTACATCACTGAACAACAACAAAAAATAATAATGGAGTAGCTGTTGCCCTTTTCTGGTTGTGTGTACAGTATGTGTGGAATAAAAAAGGGAAAATGTTTTCACAAACTGTTTTGTTTCGTAATTGAATTCAACAATACCGTAGCTACCCATATTGCACTGAGCTTGCCAGTGGTGACTGTCAGGAAAGTCCTATAATACAATTTGTTGGTTGTTGTTGCGCAGAAGACTGAACTGTTTTGGAATATTTAACAATAACATAAACAGAGTCAAGTGTTTTCAAATGTGGTTGTCTGGTTTTTATGGCCTTGCTGTGTACTTTTCCCTCTTGACAGTAAACTTCTGACTATGGCTTACAGTTTGACATTTAATTTATTAGCGCTGCTCTGCTCTCTTTCCTTGTAAGGAAAGACTTCATGTTGTTTATTGCCAGTTTTTTGTTTACTTTCCAGGTTTGTACTACGAGGTTTAATAAAAAAAAACAAAACTTTTTTGGACATTTTGTCTGTCTTCTGGAAAGTGAGTGAGTAAAGGAAGCTCCTTCAAGAAAAATTGCCTTCAACAGACGCCTTGTTAAATAGAAAATAACTAACTGCAGGTAGTGAGTGTCTGGCTTGAGTTTCCCAGAGAGGAGTCAGGAAACACTCTGTCAGGTAACAGGAAACAGAGTGAATCCTTCAGGGAACTGGCCACTTCCCAGCTGGCGAGCAGCAGGAGGTGCATCAGTCCCAGCCATTAGCTTTGTCAGGGCAGGTCTTTGCAAGGGATCTACACCACAGCTCATCCTTTTACTTACGCTGTTTCTGATTACCTTCCTTCCCTCTGTGCATGAAGAGCAGAGCCAGGCGCCTTCTCAAAGGAGAGCAGATCCCTGCAAACAGAGTGTGAGACTTGACAAGCAACAGGCGTTAGACATGCTCAGACCTCAAGTTTCAAGACAAAAATAACTGCAGATAAAAGGCAGCAAGATGATGACAACTACAGGTCCTACGGTTTCTAAAATGTAAGCATTTAAGTTATAATTGATTCAGATTTGCTGGCTTGCATTAGTGCAGTCAGATGTTACCATGGAAAAGTAAATTACACTGGTGCTCCTTATAAGTGACCCTTTTTTTTTTTCTGAATTAGTCTCCTCTGTTCACTGTCATGGATAAAATATTTGGGTAATCAAGTAAAAGACATGGTTGAGATAGATAGAAATACTTTATTTTATCTCGAAAGAGGAGTAAGTTCATACAATGCTAAGATATCTGCTCCAGGAGGAGGGTAACATTTCAGTATGCATCTCTCCTCTTTCTCAGTTTTCTTTTTTTTTTTTTTCCTTAACACCTATGATAACTAAGTTGGTCCTGAATAAGAAGTGTGAGAGAGTAAACACTGCTGCACTAGTAGACAAAGGCAGTAGGCAGACAGTAGGTAGTAAAGAGTAGAAAATAACTTTTCATTTTGGTTTGGATCCTAAATCTTCAGTTGCAGCAGCTGAAAACATGCAAGGAACAATTTGGGTTCAGTATTACACATCAAGTCTAAGTACTTCCAATCCGCCATTAACGGTTAGTAGTCAAAGTAACTTGCATCTTCCCCCTTAATTCTCTTATACATAGTATATACAACAGGTTTACTGCTCCCCTGAGCCTCAAGACTATGGTTAAAGTGTGTGTGCTTTAGGCTTTTTTGTGTTTTTTTTTAAAAAAAACCAACCTCCACATGACTGGCGATTCTGTAAAAAGGCAGTATCACTAAGTAAAAAGATCTGGCTGTTAACGCTTGGTTAGCAAACTGTTACACAGGCAAGCTCTTCATTCACTTGTTCATTCATTCAGAAGTCATTCTTAAAGGATATGGGTTTAAGATTCAAATAGTCTGAGAGTCACTTTCGTCACTAACATCTGAAGCACCCTTTCTTTCAGTTACAGCAGCAAGAGCAGTGTCCACTTGAACTTCTTCTTCATCAGACTGAACAACTGGAGACTCCCCTTCGCTTGCCTCTTGGCTGGCAGAATCGGTGCAGGTTGATGACAGGGAAGACGACAATTTCTGGCGTAATTCAGACTGGGTTGGAACCTGAAGACTTATCTCACTCGTGTAGGTGTTGGATTCAGGCCCTTATAGAAGGAAAAACAACAACAACAACAACAAAATCAAGCTTTGGCACAGCAAGCAAATCGACAAGTCAGTAAATCAACTGAGCTTAACCTTGGTTAACGAGTTGCATCCAGGCGGTTTTGCTTCTTTTGCAAAACACCATTAGAAAACCTTCCCCAAATACAAAGTTGCCCTTTGGCTTTTCTGAAGCTGATGCAAAATACAAGCCAGAGGCTGGTTTTAATCTGTTTCTGATGGTGAGTCCGTCTCGCTTATTCTAGAATTTCTAAGTCTTGAGTACAAATAAGGTAAGAAAGATTGCAGGAATATTAAGTTCTGACTGTTCAAAGAGGCATAGCTGATGTCCAGCCTGCCTGTTAGCCAAGACCAAGTAATCCTCCTAACTCTCACTTCAATAAAGTCCTATAATACAATCTTTTGGGCTTCAGCATGTGCTGAGAATCATCACCAATAGGAAAACCCTCCAAACTCTGTCCAACATTAGGACAAAAACCAAAAACAAACAAAAAACCTAGGAGATAGGCAATAATAATCTCCAGGTTTGACTGAAGGTGAAGAGGTGGAAGCAAAACCAATTTTTGCTCACAGCATGAAAGCATTCATGCTG
>NW_009917096.1:62134-115414 GCF_000696875.1 Nestor notabilis
CTGTATCATAGCTCAAGTGCATACGAATGGGATTTTGAGACTATGCTTCCTCCACATCCTGTGCAAAAAGACTTCTAAGCAAGTTCAGTGCAATGGTGTCTGCTTGCAGTTTGGGAGTTCAGATTTCAAAAGTATCTTAGATCCTCTTCTCTGGACACTTCCTGGCAGGAAACCAGTTAAAATGGGGAAACATAAATGCTTCTTCTATATGAGCTGCCAAATAAAGCCCTTTCTGCCTTCTAGACTATACCTAACAAGTGTTCCTCCATAGTCAGGGCACCCAGCTTCAGCACTGAGTAATCCAAGTGAGAAAAGCCTCTTAAAAATCCTGTGGAGGATGCCTAGCAGCAATACTGAGCTGCTTCTTCAGGGAGTACATTAAGTTATACTAAACATGACTGATGGATATTAGGAATGTTTTTAAAGACACCTATGTTGTGCACACCAGCATGTATTAGATGAATTTACACAAGGCACACAGGAGTTTTCTAGAGGTGGGGAATTTTTTCAGCTCCACTTACTATCATGGTACGTTTCAAAACCAATGCCCAGAAGCTGGTCACGTTTCTAGAAAGACAAATCTGAAAACGTCTTAATATCTTGAGCTGATTTTTTTCCCCCAGTTACTAAAATAACTTACCTGTATTCTGCCGTGTTCAGTAAAACTGAGAAACAAATCTTGCCCTGAGCAACCCACTTCTCCCCTGTTAGCAAAAGGAAGTGTTATCTTCAAACCATCTTATTTTTCTGAGAATGAAGACTACTGCATATTTAGCTTGACACAAGGGTGCAAGGTCCTTAGAGCAAGCACAGACATCCCTGCCCATTCAGAGGTAAGTGAATTGTCTGGAACCACAGCACTGACAAGACTGTTAACGCTGTAGTAGTAGTAACTAGAGCAAATCTTGCTGCAAGTGTACCCAACCTCTGCATTAGGGTTACAATGCTAGAACATTACAGCACTAGCAAGTTACATTACAGTGTATGTGCATCTAGATAATAAATATATGTGCACCATCTATACAGACACACTAATATATTACAGCAGAAAGTAAATTATATCAGGGTGTGTTTTTTTTCCACAGGCCAGTAAGTTTTACATCTATTTAGGAAAAAAACAACTGCCCCAAATAGTTTCTACATTTCCTTAGAGCATTCAGTTACACTGTTTGTTTTTAAGACATGAAGCTTATTGGTCCCAACATATGCCAAAGGCCCAGCAATGGGAAAACAGTCCTAGATTCTGCAATTACTTGCATGCTCAAACGATGATCAAATTTAATAATGCATGAATTGGATGCCTATCCAAAACCAGCCACCTGAATTTAGTTTTTGCAATAAAACCTTTAGTAGTTAAGTGTGCCTTGACTACATACCATACGCGTTTCATGTTCACAGCAGGTAATAATCACCTTTACACAGGGAGGAAGACAAATACCCCAGGATATTATTAACATTTTCCTTTATATATCCCAAAACATAGGATAGGATTTAAAGCATACCGCTTCTTCACTGTAAGTACTTGTATAAAAGTATTTCAACCTCTAGTTTCAAAAGAAATCAAAGTACTTTTAAAGGACCTTCATCATCTCCCCCAAGAAAACTCATTTTGGCTTTTTTGGGAAAGGCGTTTTAGTACTTAAGTTTTTAATTAAGAAAAAGACTCTTCTCTACTGGATAAAGTATCCAGTGTTACTAATTCCCCGCTGTAAGCAGATCCCTCATCATGTTGCAGCTTGGCAAAATGTAAAGCTGGTTTTGTTCATCAGAACACTTAAACAAAATTTTGTTTTAGGATTAATCTAATCCAATTTAACTACATTACCAGCAGTAAGAAGGCTATGTGAAAGAGCTGCAGCACCAGAATCACTATTCAGAAGCTTCCAGAACATTGTCATGTTGAACCATGGTTCAACCATTCAGAGGAGTACCTCTCACTGAAGATCTTACATGATAAAACTGATTCAAATTTACTTCAAAATGCCAAAATTCTGGACAAATTCTAAGGCGGCAGTCATAAAAATAAAACCTTAATTGCTGCAAACTTTCTGTTAACGTTTGTTAAAATGTCTTCAATTCACTTCATATTGAGAAAAGTGCACCTTAAAAGCAGTATGTAATTTATCACTTATCCGTACTATGACAAATCCAACATGAAGCTGCAGTAACTAGATGAAAAAAGAGACAGTCCAGAAATATGCAGTAGTCCTGCAGCAAGATCTCTTGTACTGCAACTAAATGCTGATGTTTTGACAAACCACTGATGAAAAATATTCAGATTGCATAAAGTGTACTACAAATTAGAGCAATTCTGGGGATTGATCCCTTTGACTCTAAGCACTCTGTCATTAGTAGTATCATACCCATCATGGGAGAAAGCATATTATTGTCTTCGCCTCCTGAGTTTAAAAAGACATCAAGTGCTTCTTGGTCAGACATGTCCATGAGGTCCATCTGTTCCAGCATGTCCACATTCACCTCCATGGAAGACATACTTCCAATTGGTTCTGTAGTAAAAATAGTGCAGTGAACAAACTGAAATCAGCCAAATGGTGTTATTACCTATAAAAAGCTTCAATAGCTGCTATAACTGGGTGCATTAGTAAACAATTAAACTAGATCTGGAAGGAGCACACCCACAGGAGCTGCCCAGCAGCAATTTCAACCCAATCCAAGAGTACTCTGTGCAGTCTTTATTGTGAAACTGATGTCCATTACTGGTTTCGTAAAACAAAACATTTTTAGCAAAAATACCTATAGTAACAGCACTGGCAGAAATACGCTAGGATGGGGCTCAGGGGAGAAAGATTGAAACTTTCCATTTTTTAATACTCATTTTCAATTCTCCCAACTAAAAGCATTTTTAGAGGAAAAAACCACACACATTTAAGCACAGTCACTAAAGGTCAATATACAAGGGATGTGGAAATTCAGAAATAAGGATTAATGTTCACAGAGAGCAGCCATTCCTCCTCCTCATTCAGTTAGACTAATAAATGGCAGCAGTATATAAAACCCAGGCTGATGCCCAATATCTTATCTCAGCATGGGGATTTCACATTATTAATTATTCAAGCAAATTACTTATTGTTGTCAAAATAATACTGACAGCTCGCAAGGGAAAGAAATACTTGGATGAGCATCTTCTTCCTTGAACAATAAAACATGCAAACACAGACAGTAAGTTCAGGGGTACTAAGGTTTCCAGCTGCTGCATGTATAACATCAAATATTACAATGAACAGTTTAATGGTTTCTCTAAATTTAACAATTACACTATTAAAAGCTTCATAAGTGAACTGAGATCATAGAATCACAGAATGGTTAGGGTTGGAAAGGACCTTAAGATCATCTAGTTCCAACCCCCCTGCCATGAGCAGGGACGCCTCACACTAAACTATGTCGCCCAAGGCTCTGTCCAGCCTGGCCTTGAACACCGCCAGGGTTGGAGCATTCACAACTTCCTTGGGCAACCCCTTCCAGTGCCTCACCACCCTCACTGTGAAGAACTTCTTCCTTATATCTAACTTAAACTTCCCCTGTTTAAGTTTAAAGCCATTACGAAACCCTATAATTTGGCTGGGGTTTCTTTTTCCAAATGTACTATAGCTCTCTAGTTTTAAATGTACTTCAGGATCAAATCTTTCATTAAAACAGTTTCTTTGAAATACATGGGTTCTGCATCGTGCTACAAAGCTGGAGTTCAGAAAGTTAAACACTCTAACAGAGCTGTGTGTCCAGTACTAGCCAGTGACAATGTCCACTTTTAGTCTAAGTGGAATATATCCATACAGAAAGCAGAAGACCCAACTCTATTCCTTCCTAAGGGATTTAGACTGACATATCCCACTTCTCAGAAGACTGTCCTAGCAACCCATCTAGAGCAACTTGTAGATGCACAGCTATAGCGCTCATGCAGAGAAATGGAAAACTTGGATTGTATTCCCTGCTCTGACATCACAACTGATACCAGAACTGTTCTTGAAGCAGGGACAGAATCTCTACATTTTTTTCCTGCCACATGAGTGATTTAATCTCCTGCTTGCTTGTTTTCTGGTCCTGCAATCCCTGCATTTTGGCCCAGCAGATGGATACCTCCCACATGGATGTCTATGGCATTCTTGTGCTTCAACTAGTCAGGAGGTGCCAGACTTGAGTCATCTCATAATAAAGAGAGCTTAACCTGATCTCCCATGTCCTAATCACACACTCTGTACGTTACGCAGACCATGGAACAGCTGTCACCTGGGAACTGTTCTGAAATACACCACCAAGCTCTCATCGGCACTCTTCAAATTCTCCTGAGGCACAATCCCAGGCTTTGGAACACTGGCGGACAGAAGGGGCCACCTCCACCCACATCTTTACAGTCACGGATGCACTCTTCAGCTGCAGAGAAAAGTGCTATTCCAGATGCACCTCAGTGCTTTGCGTTTTCTCAGACAACGAGCAGAGAGCCTAACTGGTTTTCTAAGGTACCTAGTTCTCCTGGAACCCAAAATTTGTTTCAAGAGCTAACCTGAAGTTTCAATTCCACTGAGGAAGAATTCAGACACTTTAATACTCCATCTGTAAGCTTTAAAACTGCTGCTGCCTCTGACCCCTCAACAGTGTTCTCCAAGTTGTGAGTTTGTGACTCACAGAAGGTATTTTAAAACTGTGTAAAATACCACAGAAGGTATTTTAAAACTTGCCTCGCCTCTCTGCTATCTGCAAGTATCCTGTAGAAAGGTATTGCTCCATGTCCTGCTGGAAGGCTTCTTCAAAGAACTTCTGACGTTCCTTTAGCTTCATCTGCTGGGTGTGCTCCATATCCAAAACCTTCTGTGCGTGTTCAGCATCTAGCTCAGCTGAGTGTAAAAGAAACAAACAAATAAAACATTGCATGGATATCCCGCCGACTCTCAGAATTTAAAAGGTACCGAACCTGTTGCACACCGACAGATTGTTACTCCAGACGGTTAACACAGGCTGCTGTAAAAGAAGGCTTCTGCGCTTTGCAACTGTATTTTAAAACTGGCAGGGTAAGAATATTATATTAGGCAGCGTAACCTTCACGTTAAAGTGATGTCACAGCTATTTACCTTGAGGCAAGCTGCAGATTTCTTGAACTGTATAAACGGCAACACCTGAAAGCACTGTCCAGCAACAACCAGGACTTCGTAATTCTGCCCAAAAGAGCTATCAGATAATGATGCTTCTGGTCTCTTATGCACCCAATGCACACAAGATTCCTACTTTTAATTTAAACTTTGCGGCACATTTCTACCACAAGTGGAAACATATAGATGTACGCATGCTTATACATACATATATATATACATATATACACACAAAGACACATACGTACATATGTGCACGCACATGCATGTGAGATTCTGTTTTTTTCAGCCTTCAGACAGACTAGAAAAATCTCTTGAAGAATATCCTGCATGTCGTGCAGGCACATATTCACAGAACCTGTGACAGGAGGTAGGTAAACAGCACTGTTTTTCACAGACACCACCATAGAGTCATTAAGGACAACATACAGGGTCTCCTCTGTTCACAGCAGCAAAAAAGGTGCCAGAAGATGATGATACCAACACCAAAAAAGCAAAGCAAACTACCATGAATTACTAATGTGACACCAAGCAGAAAGGCCAGTTTGTATAGCTCTAGCAGTTTCTCTTTCCTCCTACAGTGAAAGACTTATTAGTCTGGGTATCATTAGAACTCCTTCCCTCCTGTTTTGCTCCACAAGAGTTGCTGACTGGCCAAAGAAAAGAATCCAGCCAGACCATTATCAGAACATGCTTTAGGGGAAAAAAAAAAATGCTTTTTAGGAGGAATATATAAGCTGGAACCTTCCTCTCAGAGTTCTCTGTTCTTTTCTCTGTGCTGGTCCCACACAATAAAAGAATTTGCTAGCTGAGCTGCTGATGGGAAGGATGGGGCAGCGAGAAGAGCTGCTGGTCTGGTCTGGTCTGTTCTATCCATTAGAGGAAGCTCCAACAAATACTGCTGGGTAAAAAATGTCCAAGCTTACACACACCAGGCAGACACAGCTAGAGTATGGCATCCACATGGATACATGTGAAATAGCCTAAGATTATCTAGGACAAGCATCATGTTAGTCTCCCAGGGTAAATGTTATCTTAATGATATTTTACAATAAGGAAATTCATTAAAAGCACTTACCATTACAGAGATTATTATCGAAATGCAAAGGAAGTTTTATTAAACCAGGCAAAACATCAGAGAGCAGTAATTCACTCTGTTGCCTGCATCAAGGTCACAGATCATATATAGAAGCAAATGAGCTGTGATAGTTGCCAAAAGGAGCCGTAAGAATGGACTGACACACAAAATAGCCATTAAAACATCAATACATAAGCTGTTTTGATTTTTTAAAATGCAGATTTAAGCAGCAAAACATCAGTGTATAATAAGGAAAGCATTTGCCTTCAAATCAACACGTCTTTATTATCAATTACACTATGGTATACAATGACTCTGAGTTCCTTGAAGCACTTGACTACAGTCCTGAATGATGAGCCATTATTAACATTGTGTATGATGCAGAAAGGCCATTCAATTGTAATAATAAATGCCAGTGGCTCTCACTGACAAAAGAAATTTCCTTTTCCTCATAAGATATTCTGACAGTTTTGCACTCTGTATTGGTAGTTCAGGATATTTTTAACCCTAAACCACAGATAGCATCCAAGTAACATATGAGACTGATACAACTTCTTTCTTAACACTGCCTAAAATGTTCTGTTAACTATTGAAATTGTCGCTGGCCAAAGCTAAATGGTAACAGGTGCCTGCTGTGCTGACAAGTTCTGAGGAAACTCAGAATACACTGGCTGAAGAGTTGTCGTAGGCTTGCTCTCCAAAGTCAGTTATAGAGCGCTAACATCAAGAACCTGGCTACACGATTTCACGCTCTGCCAGGTGTAATAGGAGTTGCTAGGCTAAGCAAACTGAACTGCGACATTTGGGGTTTGTGTTTGTTGTCAGAAGCGATAAGGATGGCTAGATGAAGCTAACAGTCAAACATGAAGCCACAGAAGATGGGTGTATTGTTTCTTTCACAAAACTATCCAAAATTGCATTTTCCATAATTCATGCATAGTTTTACATGTTTATAAAACACTGAATAGAGCCAGCACCAAAGGAGTTCTAAGAAAGTGCCTAAGACAGACAAAAGTATCATCCATACACCATCATACACTCCTCATGTCCACATATGAATTCTTCCCAGGATGCAGACTGAGACCTGACACACTTCATAGAATCATCGAATGGTTTGGGTTGGAAAGGACATTAAGATCATCTAGTTCCAACCCACTGCCACGGGCAGGGACGCCTCACACTAGACCACGTTGCCCAAGGCTCTGTCCAACCTGGCCTTGAACACTGCCAGGGACGGAGCATTTACCACTTCTTTGGGCAACCTGTGCCAGTGCCTCACCACTCTCACAGGAAAGAGCTTAAAGTACTATTGCATTTTTCCTTTCACCATAAAATTGTACCTTTGAATGAGTAACCGCACCTATCTCCCAATCACACTGCCACGTGTAAAGCAAAAAGACAGATGACACAGAAAATGCTAATTCACAATGAGATGCAGACTTACAGGAGCTGCCGTGATAACCCAAATAAAAGGCAACTTCAGCTCTACACCAGCCATGTCTTTCAAGAGAACAGAACTAAAAGTAGGCAGAATATTTCTTAAAAATCAGAGACCCAAGCGCTGACGTCCAGCCTTCAGCACCATGGCCAACCCACAGCACAACTGACAGCCTGCCTCCTCCAAAGACCACACAAAGAGGGACTGCTCGTCCACAAAACTTCCATCTGCCACAAAACCTCCTTTTCTCCAGCGCTGCTGAACACCACACTCTCCACAGCCTTGCACTCGCTCTGCGGGTGCTGAAGCACAGAAGTTGGTTCTACCCTGAAACCAGTCACCTGGTTTCAGGGCCTGAAGCAGCCTCTGGGTATGTGCACCCCTACTGCGATGCTACACTGCCCTCAGCTCCTCGGGCCAGGGGAGGATTTATCAGGAACGATAAAAAGGGGATGATTTTACTTCTCCAAACACCTCAGCTTGAGAAAAAGCTTTAGTCATCAAGTCATCATTTGCTTCTTCTGCCCCTGTGCATTCTGCCTAAATGGGCTAATGGGACCTGGAAAGCTGCACCAGCTAATTCCAGTCATTAAAAGGGACTGCCCTGTGCTCGTAAAGGTCAATGAGAAACAAACTAACAAACTCAGTGCTCTAAGTGTAATCCTTAATGCATTAATCAGCTCTATGGGCACTTTCTCCCACAGACTTGTATCTGGGGGAAAAAAGAAAAAAAAAAAATCACCATCTAGCTATACAAACAGCTACAGACATAGAAATCAAGGTAAGACAAGGAGTATAATATTATTTGGTACAAGATCCATGTTTTCCCATCTCAATTTACGTTTCTGCTACTTCTGCAGCCAGAAGCTGTGCTAACAAGACACTGTATTCCTATTAAAAGATTAATTTATTAAAGCCAGGACCTCAAGATAGATTTTTTTTTTCTTAATGACTTTATAAAATATTTTTATTTATAAATGAACTCTATTTCTGGGAACAACCCCCTCCCATATCTTAAGCGTTTGAACTAGACACTAGAAAAAAATCAAAACTCCAAAGGAGCAAATTACAGTAGCTTATAATCATATAACTCAAGTATAAAGGACAGATGATTCATATGCCTGACACTTCCTACAAGTTAAAATTCTGCCACAGTACCTAAAGTTGCTATCCAACCAACCAAGTGACCATTTCATGCTTTAATCTACATTATTATACATTTTCCAGCTACAGTTACAAATAACACAAGTTAGAAGAATGACTACCGAAAAAATCAGCAACTCAAAGCACTGGTTTAGATTGCTAACACATCTCTTAGACCTAATGTGAAAGATGTTGAGTGGTCCAAATGGATGGCTTTTTGGTGCTTTCACACTGTTATACAATCTGTTTACTTTCCTTCAATTAATTTATTATGTTACTTCACAGTTCTCATCTAGTGAACTAGAATCCACAAATGTATCTGGTCTTAAGAGGGAAGGACACAGTAATACAAAAACTGGAACTTAGACTAAATGCCCTTTTTTACCCTCCCTCTCTATAGTTCATCCAGTCTTTACAGACTCATTCAACCAGACCATAAAGGGAATGCAAGTGTTCTTCACAGGGTTTTTTGCTTTCACTGAAGATATCAAAGTTTCAAGCAGCCCTCCACTGAACTCATTCCAGGTTTCTGATGTTCCTCCTGTACTGTGGGGTCCAAAATGGACACTGCATGTAGGTATGTTGAGTAAGGGAGGATAATCCCTTCCCTTATCTCCTGGCCATGTTCCCATTCATAGAGCCCAGGCAGCGGCAGCCTCCCCTGCTGCCAGGCGTGCTGCTGGCTCCTGCCCAGCTCGCTGCCCACTGTCCCCCCAAAAGCTTTCCACAGAGCTCAGTCCCCAGTGGGTCTCACCACAGGGCTCCTCCTGCCTGGGTGCAGGGCTTTGCATCTCTACTTGTTGAACTCCCCAAGGTTCCTGTCAGCCCACTCCTCAGCCTCTCCAGGTGCCTCTGGATGGCAGCCCTGCCCTCGCTACATTGACTGATCTCCCCAGTTTGGTGTCATCTGCAAACTCAGGGAGAGGGCCCTCCATCACGTCCTCCAAGAAAGACCAGTGTGCTGCTTGTTACCAGCCTCCAGAGAATGACCCATTAACTGCTCCCTCTAAGCCAAGTAGCTATCCATCTTGTTGCCCATCCATCCAGACTGTAACATCTTAATTTGGCTACAAGAATATCGTGTGAGACTGTCAGAAACTACTAGTAAGCTGGCTATTCACTGAACAACTGACAGCCTTCAAAAATCAAGAGCAATAAAAAGATCAAACCAGACCACTGAAGACAGACATTCAGCCAAGTAACTTTTCAAGTGCATTATAATTTAGCAACTTATATTTGCAACAGCCTCATTATATACCCTTTTAAGTAAATTATCAAAGTGAGGCAAGACACCGGGGAGCACTTCAAAGAATGCAGTTTTCCTCAAAAATGTTTAAATTATTCTTGACAGAATTTAGAATACATTTTGATAATATGAAGGAAGAAGTTCAGAGCACTCTTGCACTATACTTTGCTGACAAGTGGGGAGAGATCATTGGCAAAACTTGAAAACCAGTTCTAAGATACGTGAACACAGTCTTCCTTCCAAAAAGGAGTGAAAACAAGTGAAAACTACGAAACAGTTTTGAAACACTGATCTAAGTCTCTTTAAAAAGCACTTGTTTTTCAACCAAAGGTATATTTAAATAATTATAATTTTAAAAAAAAATAATTAAGCCTTGATTCACTAAAATGTAAAGTCAGGATTTCACTGGACTTTAGTGACGGAAAGATCCATCTCTGTTGGAAAAAACATTTACGATTCCAAATGAGATTTATTGCCTGACAACTCTCAAGAAGTCCGCATTTTCGTGAAGGGATATTTTGCTAAAATTAAGATGATAAAAAATTTATTAAAGTATTTATTCATTAGAAAAAGCAGTCATTAAAAATGTATTCCTTGATAATTTTTAAATAGTGTTTTCATAGAGTGCATCAGCATATGAAAACTCTAATTAGCTCACAAATAATCTAGTCAATAGGAAAAGCAAAGGTTTTACCAGTGCAGAGAAATTATTTTCTAAGTTGCCCAATAAGCAGTCCAACCAGTAGGCTGACCTCGGCAATCCCCTCTAAGAAAACAAAGTGCTTGCTTGAGATCCTTGAAAAATAAAGAATATGCTTAAATAAATATCAGAATAAACCACTGAAAATAATTGCCTGTGTATGCCAAGACTCCAGTTCCTAAAGCAGCACCTGGAGGAAGAAGCAGCTTCCGACCAATGCGACAGGAATTACAGTTTGGGAAAAGGTTTCCACATAACTCAAAACTTTATCTGGCTACCAGGAAATCATCATAATTAAGAGATACTAAAAATATTCTCCTCCGAACAGAAGATGCTTGAACAGGGTTCTAAAAATGTAAATACATCCAGGATTATAAAATAAAGTTAAATTCACACAAACTTCATAACGACATACCTCACAGAGTGTGAAAATATTAGAACTTGACAGAACTAGGATCTTTTGGGTCAGCTAAACAAAAGGTTACTGCATTTACGTTTATTTTATTTTCACAGTTTTCCTTTAGCGTTCCCCTACATTTTAAAGTACAAGACCAGTGCATTGCTACTGCAGATAAGAATACACCTGAGCTATGGACAGACTGCAACCAGTTTGCATTTGAGTTTTTTTAACATTTAATATGGCCCATGTTGTAAGTAGTTTAGGGGTTGAGACAAGCCTAGAGCATCCTAAGTTACATATAAAAGCTCAAATCCTCTTCCCTTGCCTGATTGTACTTTTTGCAACAAAATAAACAGAACATCATACAGAGCAGCTATATGGCACATTATAATCTTTAGCTTGGTTCCTCTGTTCTCTGCAAGCTTAAAAATACATCAGGCTGAGGACTCCTCTGCAAGTTCTTCTACAGCAGCATAAGGGACTCTTGTTTTAGAACTAGAATCTGCTCTGGTTCAGAAACAGTAAGAATGCTTTTGGCCATTTTGTTTCTCATAAAAACATCCTGAAACTTGAGTGTATTTGCCACCTTCTTGAATTTTTTAGATTAAGAGCACACAAATTTTCATGCCTGCAAATCTGGTAAGTAGGGACAATTTTGGAATTGTTTTAACTTGCTTTAACTATAGTCAAAGTCATGATGGATATACTGTTCTACAGCACATTAGAGGTTTTTTCCACACTTTCTTCAGCATTTTCTTACCTTCAGATGTGCGAATACGTCTTGCAAAGTCCAGTAATGTCACAATAAAGGTTTTAGTGGGGGGAATTCTCTCTCCAGCCCCATACTTGACTACTTCTGGCTTAACAAATCCACCATTTTCCAGTTTCCTCATTCAATTTCATTTATGGGCCCAAGAACTCTGAGTGACAATAGCTGCCTTTCTAGAAGACAGGATTTAGCAAAGTGACTTCAGAAGGATGGGAATACCACAAACTCCTTCAACTCACACCAGGACAGGCTCTGTCAGGAAGAGGATCTTCTAACTCCTCCATTCCTTCTTTAGTCAGGTCTCTATCCAAGTGACATAGAAGAAAAAGTGACAAGGGAAGAATAACATTAAGCTGAATGCCCCTAGCATAGAAAGTAAGTCGAAAACCAACAAAATGGCAAGCATCTGAGCTCACATGCTTGTTTCCTGCCTCCCTATAAATCCACCATTTATGGTAAGAACGGTAATTCCATTAGTACACTGCAAAGTATTTTCTCTATAAATAAACCTGACACACATTTTCAATACATACAGATTCATTTGTGAAGACTCTGAATTAAAGCCAGATTTGTAAATCTGGCTTTAAAATTCTAGCCACACGCTAGAAAAATCCCACTATTACAGAAACTGCACTTTAAAACTGTTCAAATGACTCA
Source organism: Nestor notabilis (assembly GCF_000696875.1). Taxonomy (NCBI): domain Eukaryota; kingdom Metazoa; phylum Chordata; class Aves; order Psittaciformes; family Psittacidae; genus Nestor; species Nestor notabilis. The sequence goes on from NW_009917096.1 coordinate 74,668, forward strand.
GCATTAGTCTACTATCAGGAAAAGTTGTATTTTATGCATACACTCTGCAATTATTGTTTTTCCTGTCTCATCTCAAAAATACTCATTTTCAAATGGAAAACCAAATCAACAGCAAATCTAAACCCAAAGTGCTTACAATAGAAACCACAGCATTGCAGTATTCTAGTCAGGTTTGCAAAAGTCCATGAAGCTGTCTCAAATAAGATTAATAACATCAACCGAGTACAAACTGATCTATTGAACAATTACTATTTTCCATTCCTAAAAGATAACCACCTTTGCTTTGGAAGGCTTTCAAAGACAGGCAAATGGCTTCTGCTACTACAAGAATAGTGCTAATCTTAACCTTTGCACAACTCTGAGGTATTTGCCTTCCAGGTCAAATTATGTGCATGCATAGATACATTAATAAATTATGAGATAGTGCTTTGCTGTCACAACACATTGTGCACATGTTGAAAATATTGGTTCCACAACATGGCAAATCAGTTGGCAGGTATCAGCTTCTACCTGTCCTTAAGAACACCACCAAGTGTCAAACTCTTGCTTTCGTGAAACTGTTCTTTACACAAATTATAACCATCCTCAGATACGCAGAGGAATACCATTCAGTGTTTAACTAAATCTTGCCTCAAAAAAACTGAAGGTGAACAAATTATTGTCTTGGTTCCTACCACCTGAAACAAAACAAGCTGCTTACTCCATATATTGTTTTCAGAATAACCAGTTGTCTGATCTGAACATGGAATTTATTAAGTCCCTCTCCAGAGGGAGAGGTAGAGCCTGCCAAAGAGTCCTACAGGCTTGAAAGCCAAAAGGAATGAGCTATGGATTCGCAGTCTCAGCATGGTTCAGTCTAATCTATCTGACTTACTTTACATTGATAGTGACATATTTTAGACTTGAGGAGGGCTTTTTTTTTTTAAGACATGCGTTAATGCAAGTCTTAGGTTAACATAAGCAATGATTGCTTAATCGGAAACTGGAAAGACAAAATATCTTTCACACCAAAAAAAACCATGCAACCCCTTTGAAGGGAATTTGATTTTTTTCACATCTCAGGCATTCAGTAATGTGTAAACCACATTTGGTAACAGATGTGCTTTACAAATGTGTGGCAAATAACACTGTACAATGGTGAAATATCTATGTCCATCAGAACTCTTACAACATTTTTATTCAGTAGTGAAGGAGACCATTTTACAAATTCAAATCATACTTGAAGTATTTGATGCAGGAAACCATTCGAAATCATCAGTCCTCTCTCATCTGAATCAGTCATCAAACTAAAGTTCTGAAAGCACAAAGCCTGTGACTGTAACTGCAATCAGCTGCAAGATCCATTTCTTGGTTATCAGCAGTACTTTTCTATTAGTGCTAAGAACATTAGTGCCTGGTTACTAAAACAGAGCACATTCTAAACAAGCAACAAATAATGTCACTTCAACAAATAGAGATTCTGTGTCCAAAGGTGCATGAGATACTTATGCTAAAACACCCGTGTCTACCTGTTTGGAGAAGATCTCAATCAATATGAAAGGACCAGAGATTAGAAATGAATAGGAGAAAGCATTGGCAGGTTTTTGCAATTTCTTTCTATTTTAAGCTAACAGGGGAAAAAAACCCCCACAAATTAAACTTAAATGTTCAGAACTGCAGGACCACTGCAGAGAAATCACTCTTTTACTCACATAGAAGACTTGCTTATTTACAATGTCAAAATTTCATAGGCAGTAATATTTTAAGATGGCCATAAGCCAATCATTATATCAGTAGCACACACAGAATACTTGAAGTACTTTTTTTTTCCTGACAACTTAGTCTATTTCCTCTTCCACTCTTCCATCAAAACAACTTCTCCAATACACACAAAAAACCTGCTATTCATTCATCCTGTTACTGCTGAGTTTATTTTTTTCATTCTTAGAAGTTAAGAAGAAAAAGGACCATTAGATTAAAAATCCAGTCCAGCTCAACAAACATCCCAAAATGAATCACACTACAGCGTATCTTTAGACATCCTAGTGGTGACTAAACACTTTTGTGTGATATGATTTGGAAAACCAGATCTGAAGTACCATTCACACTAACAATCCAGCATCCAGAAGCATCTGAATAGTATCTACAAAACAACATGAGGGGACTAATTTGCTAACAGATAGCTATTAGGGACGTGTTACCAGCTAAGGAATTTTAAAATAGATGCAGTCCTGCATATTCATTAGACACAGAATACCAGTTATGACAAATACCAGCTTATTTTTAAAATCCCTATTTCTTCTCAAATGCAAAACAAAGATGCCACCATTCTTTTTAAAAATTGAACCTGTAACAGTGCTATTTACTAGTAAAGCTAATTTGCAACATTAGCGTGGCATGTCTTTTCAGACTTTTTAATAACTGTAAGACAGATGTTTTCAAACTACATTACAATATTCTCTTACAAAGGTGTTGTTCAATTAATAGGTTCCATTTAAAATCTGCCAAATGGACAGTTACAACTATACAGGCACAATAAAATGATGACAACTAAAACAAAAATCTTACTACATTTCAAACAGAACAACGTGGCTGAACATAAAGCAGTATTTTCAAATATATGTCTACATTTTCACACTTGAAATTCCTCATTTTCTATTATGGAAAGGCATTACATATTAAGAAACAGGGCATCTTATAAGTGCAGAAATATATGTCAGTGTGATTTCTTCCACTGAACATTTTTATCTTTAAAACCAAAATAGCTGCTGTGAAAAACAGTTTACTCAGGACATGGATTGTGATTCCGAGGAAAGGCAATTTTCGGTATGTCAGTTCTAAGGAAAGGCTATCAAGTTTTAAATTTTTAATTAAACATTTTAAGCTTTCTTCCATGTGTCTGGTGTTCAGATACTCAAAATCATTCCATTTCTTCATTTTATTTTTTGCAGGATAATAAATGGTCTATAGTTCAGAAATAAAAGATTGTAACACAAAACAGCCCAGACAAAAGTTGCAACTTGCCAAATACTAAATAGCTCAATTGTAAGATTTTTTTTTAATTATTATTATATTGAAAAGCATTTACGATAACTATTTTCAAATAAAATAAAATAAAATAAAAGTCTTGAAAGATGATCTGTTCTCACGGACTTGGTGACTTGTGTTCTGCCTTGTAGCAGCATTGTTCCAAATTGTTCAAACTTACAATTTTAAAGGTTGCCTTTATCTACAGTGTCAAAGCACTTCCATAATTCTACTGCTAATCCAGAACAGTTTCTGCAACTTTGACATATCTTTTTTTAAAGCATTTGATGACAAACCTTGAAGAACAACCTCTATGACACAGGCAGATGGGAAGAAACCCAAAACTGTAAACTATGACAGAAGAGTGTGGCTGGGTTTACTGTTTTGGTTTTTTAGAACCCTGACAAATGTTTCATACTTTGCATTTTCCAGGATTTCAGTACTCCATATGGTAGCCGAAATTTGCTACTAATAGGAAGGGAAGCTCCCAGGTCACAACGTATCAGCAGTATTCAAATTTTCACTCTGACATTCATGCTTTAAAAGACCAGATCTAAATTAGTGCATCAATATTGGCAAAGTCAAGGGTGACCAACGCTCACCCAAACAATAAATCCGATTTTAAAGTACTAGATCAAATTCACACTTCCACACCAAGGAAGCACTGGTGGCTGGGTACAAAAATAACTTTTCTAGACCAAACAATTCTGAAGAAGAAACTCTTCTGGTGTGTGTGTGTGTCTCATCTGTCCTCCTACAACTGACGTAGACTTGACATCAAGTGTGAAATCGACAGCCACCATATTGTCACCTCCAGCTAAAGCTGTAATGGCAACCGTGTTTACTCAAAACTGTTTTTGCAGTTTAGCCTTTAATTCATCGATGACAGCATCAGGCATGAAATAACAGTGTAACCTGATCTGAACCCGAGCTTATATTGGTTTACCTTACAGTAAGAGATAAACTGATCTCTGAAGACTGATGTTCAAATTGAACTGATTTAAACGAATGCAACATTAGTTTTTCAAGTACTGTATTAGGCTGGTTTAAAGATACTGTGCAAAAACTAACAGTTTTTTTCTCATGTGTGCAATATCTAAGTAATTAATTGAGATTAATAGATTAATTTATTGGAATAAAATACAGCTAGAGAAGTTTGACTTGTTAACATAAGTAACCAGGTCATCTGTATCCTCATAAAAAGAGTGTAATTAACAGCTAAGACTTTTTCCTTACTTGATGTTTACAGTTTTACACCTGCTTCTTATTAGAAGAAATCATTATGACTAAAGCAGTAACTTATCAGGCCTATCAGATGCTCAGCCCAGAACCTCAAAGCATATATAACAAAAAGAGAGACATACACACACAGCAAACCAGTGAGAGGATGGAGCAGATGTGTGATGTTACTAATGCATCAGCAGAGCATTAAACAAGAGAGAAATATGAAATGAAAGGAGATACAAAATCAGAGAAATGAAGATGGGGCAGTGGCGGAGGGGAAGGGCAACTGACAACTCAGATTGCTGAACAGAGTTAATAAATAAGATATGACCCTTTCTTCTGGATTTCTCCATTCTGGTAAAGATTAAACAAGTGGAGAGGAAAAAACCAATAATAACCAGGAGAAAGAAATATAAACCAGAAGCACAGAAGGCTTAGCCATATTGAAACCAAACACCAAGAACAAAAAGCCACTGCAATAAAATCAGCTATTACCAAAGAAATGCACACTACTGAAGCTACTCTGTCAGAGGAAAAAGCCAAGAGACTGCAGGAACAATTACAAGTGAGCGAGAAAGCACATACGGCATGACCATCAATGACTAAACCCTATGCCTATAGTAAAAACAAACTGACAGATGACACCTTGGGTACAGCACCTTTTGCAAGCAAACAAAGAAAACCCACCTAAAGGATGCACTGACATCAAAGTGACAGTGAGGAGTGAATAAAAAGCAGAAATTCAGGAAGCTGATAAAAGCACTTACAAGAGGGAAGGGAAAAAGGAAGGAGGCTGACTGAAGTCAATGTAATTAGGGCTGTGAAACCTGTAAAATAAGCTACCTAGAGATCAGTCCCAACATACGCAATTATATGAAATATCTCTCTCACCTTCTCCCCCATCTTTTTTTCCAATGCATGGATGCCACGCAATTCTTCAACATCTCCTGCCACATCCTGGGGCAGCAAGCACTTATTTATGCTTGTGCTGCAATACAGTTTAAACTGAAGAATTAATTCCCCTAACATCTGTATCAATCAACTTCTGCCATTTGTATGCAGTTTAAAAACATTCATCTGAAGGCCAACCAAATACAGAATACTTAGTTCATAATATTTTCCTTATCTCCTGAATATGTATAAGGCTCTACTAATTGCATTTTTAATTTTATTCTTTAGAATGTTTTAGCAGTAATTAGTTACAAGTACTTTAAACCCCACATAAGGCATGCACATTTCCTGAGTAGTGTAAACATGCAGCCGATTTCCAAAAAGGTTAAATTTCTTAACTGTTACTCTATTTCTCCAAACACCACCTCTCTGCACTAGGTGTCATTTTCTATAGCAATGAAAATTACATGGTATACCTTGACAACAGGTATAGCCACCAATACCTGTAACAATTCAAAGCATTGAGATAAACAGTAAGCAGAGGTGTACTGATCCTACTCAGCGGACAGTTTTTCCTCTCTTTCATATCTAAGCTTGCATAACATGCCTCTCAAAGGCAGAACATCCTTTGAGGAGGGTATCATTAAAAAACAGTATGACCTTTATTAAATATGAATTATTTGTTCACAACACATTCGGCATGACAGTGGGAAAACACTGCCTTCAGGCCACCATTATATCTGCCCTGTTTCCTTCTCTTTCTTCCCGTCATCATACATCTGCTTTGTCAGCCCCAACAGCATCCGATTTCCATAGGCAAAGAGAGTTGTTTCCTCCCTTCTAGAGCAACCAAAAGTATTTTTATTTGATACTAACACAGAAATAAAATTACGAAGTTTAAGTTTTCAGTAGAGATTGAGGCAGAGCAATCTCTTAGATGCTGCTGCAGACTCCAGCAGATGACACCACATCTGATTTGACCAGCTTCATACAGGGAAGATTTCACCCATAGTCATGAAGACCAAAATTTATTTTTTAAATGACAGATTAAATATGATGGAAGTGAGTTACAAACAGTATTACAGGATCCATACATTCGATGCTTAGATTTTGTGATGCCTTTTAAAACACAAATGAAACAGGAAAGATGGGATAGTGAATAGCAGTTGAAGAACAAACTCCTCACAAGACTAACACTGAAAAGATCTGATCTGTCCCTGGGCTTGGCTAACAACAAACCTTTGGAACACGACTAACATCATGACCATGAGGTCTTCCAAGACAAACACACCAGGGACAGCATCTGGTACATGCATCACCCTCATTATCAGTTCCTGAATATACTAGAAATTATGAACAAGGATTGAGGTGGGGTGGGAATCAACCAAGAAATACTGTTCTTTTGGTACAAGTATTTCCCTCCAGGAACAATATACTAAGAAGGTGTTCATCAAGTGTTGAACTTCAACCTAGTGTGATTCTTTTACAAACTATCAAATCTGTTTACAATAGTGACTAATGAGAATTGAAGCATGCACAAGGAATCAAAGTAACATCATTATTACCATTTCATGCTCTATAAAACAATAGATGTTTCCTAAAAAGCCTATTTTGAAACATGCTTGCTGATACTACTACTACTATTTTTCATGTGGTTGTTTAATAAATATATTTCCCTGACAATATATGGGTTTATATACACAGTAAATGCAGTATCAACAGTTGCTGCATCACAGAGAAGACAAATCTAATCATAAGGTGCTGAAATTTTGGCCCAGAGGTAGGGAAAAAAACCACTAAGACTTGATAATAAATAAAAACCGTATTTTCAAAACAAAATTTTTAAATTTGGTGCATTAGTCAAGAAAGCAGTAAGCTCTTCACAACCAAGCATAGAACATACACAAGAGTATAGATTTTCATGAAGCATTCATCAGTTCCTTTCTTTCACTCAAAAATCCAAACTATCAGGTTCCATGTAAAATGCTAGTTTGTCTCTCTATGTATCCAGAATAAGAGATCTTTTTACAACATTAATCTGGTTTAAATAACACACATGTGTAGATATATCTCACAAGTTTATTTTTATTAATTAATTTTATATATTAAAATCTCTACAGATGCAAAACCTGGAAGTAAATTTTAATAATGATAAATGTGTAAATGCACACTTCAGTACAAATGCATTGTAATCAACATTACAAATAGTGTCACTTATGAACACCATAAGTATCAGAGAGCTAGAATGAATTGCATTTTCCTGAATAAGTTTGCAAGGTAGTAGTTTCCACTTTTACTATTCAAAATAGGTCAGAAATTACACACTTGCATACTGCTATTATAATCAATTTTTTAAAGTGAAAACTGTAATCATAGCAGCAGCTATTAAAGACTGATGGTCTGCTTTTTCTAACACTAGTTCAATGCTTTCTAAATAGTAAACCGAATTATGATACTCAGCCTCAGGGGAAAAATATGTCAGAAAAAAGCCTGAGAGAGGCTGCATTTTATACGCATGTATGTATAATAATGTATTTAGAAATTAAAACAAGAAATGCTATTCTTAAACCCACAGGTAAAATAAAGAACATATATTTACAGTGAACCAGTCTAATTAAGTGAACCAGTCTAAAAAACTATAGGCCACATATGATGATTCTCTATTTGGAAATATGCCTCATGATTAGAAAAGGAGATAGTGAGTTCTGCTCACATTTAAAGTGAGACTTCAATGTAGGGCATTTCATATTTAATTTTGTTTAAATATTCTTCAAAAGTCCTAGGCATTTGAACAGATTTCACCCTTCACCTTTTTTTACCTATAGGAACAGATATGTCACATAGGAGAGAAAGGCAGCAGTCAAATCAGCAGTACTGGAAGCATAATGTACATCTACAGAGTCACCAAGGTTATATAAACTGATACAGGATATTAACACCACTCCTTCCCTGCCTCCCAAAATACCAGCTGCTCAACTACTCCATCATTAAAATATCTTCATTTCAGTGCTAGGAGAATAACCATCAGAGCCCAGAAACTGAGCTACCTTCTCATTCACCAAGAGATCTGGAGGTCAGAGCTGAGGGTTATCAAGTTAGGCAGCATAGAGATGTACCATTTGCACCTTCACTGACCCTGCTGCACTCACCCTATAGATGAATGCAAAACTCGGATTTTTCAGATCACTCCAAGATTTTTGTAAAGACATGAAATAGGAAGTCCTGCAATAAATCACTTCTCAGATGTTACACAGATGGATTGTGCTTAACCAAGAAATAACAGTACAAAAGAACAATATGAAGTAGCTGAACTATAAGACGTAGAAGAACTATGTTAGAAGTAGTAATGAAAAATACTGCTCCAGGTATATGCACTTTCTGACTTGCAGAATTTAACAATGTTGGCATGAACTTGGAGCCTCCTGAAGTGTAAGACTCCTAACAGAAACAAAATATTATCCAATATAGTCTTAAAAAAAAGGCACAGTGCAAAGAATTCTTAAAATAGAGCTTGCAAAGCGCATTATACTGTCAGAGCAAATCTGTCTCCATCCTGCTAGAGATGCTAGCTCGGTGATCCGCATGTAACTCCACCTATCTTTTAAGGCAAAAACTGTCCTAGTCCCACTGTTTTAATGCAAAGTTCTGGCAGTTGTCCAAGAGTCTGGAAGGGAGGGCATACAGCGTTTTTAAATTTTCTTTTTAGGTCATGACATAAGAGATCACACTGATGTCCACTAACACTCCATTTACAACGCAGAGGAAGTCAGCTACTTGTACTTAAAGGAAGGCACTTCTTAAACCAGTGCTATAGTGTACAGAAGCTTGATGTTTATGCAAGTAATCTAACACTTTCCACAAAGCTTAGTAAAACATAAAACTGAATTCATTCCATAATATATGGAATTGAAAACCAAGGGTAAACAGCATACTTTTATCCATGGAAAGAGGCATTCCTAGCAAACAGAGATGTTTTTAAGTGGAAGTTTAAGTGATATGGGGGGAAAAAAAAAAATCAAACATTTTTATTAAACTTTATCCTGTCCCTTACGCTTAGAATACAAAAGGGCATGTTCATTACAGAAATCACCAGACTCGGTTAGAGGTCTGCGCATTTTAAAGTCAGTAAGTGGGATTTGAGATGCGGTTAAGTCTTCTAGCAATGATAAAATCAAAAAACTTTCCCATATTTTTCTCAGATTTGTCCTTCTGAACGAAGTTAAGGGTTACATATTTTCTTGTGGCTTTTATAGGAAACTCTTCACAGCGATCTTCGACAGCAGCCAGATGCCATATTGCCTTCTATATCAAAATACAAACTAAGAAGGATGAGTAAAGACACCACTGGAACAGGGATCATATTAACGGAATATAGCAAAAGTAACAAAGTTTCAGGTTAGTCATCAGACTAAATTTATACCATGGAGCTATTAATTCTCACCCTCTGTAGACAGAAAAGCAGCTGTTTCCAAGAAATAAACTTTGCTGCCCAACAGATTTCAGTAAAAGTAGTTCAAATACTTGTATGTTCTTCCTCCCCAGTAATTTCATAATTAGGGTAAGCTAGAAAACAACGGACACTAGACAAAATAAAAGACTGAAGAGTATAACAACGTAAACAGTATTTTCAGTGCTTGTAGGATTTAAGAAAGCCCCTTTGCTGAATTAAAACTAGAACAGTTTAACACAATTAACAATTAGCTGGAGGCATACTAATCACTACAAAACAAAACCCCCAAACCACCCAATGCACACTGGTCTTTCAGGAATTTTTCTCTTTTTCTTGATGCTAATACCTTTATTGTGTCTACACGCAGAAGTCTCCTTGCCTCTTCTGATCCATCAAGCAAGCCAATCTCTCCTAGCATTTTGTGAAATAAACTCTCTTCTCAAAACTCAGTCATATCTCTAACACCTCTTCTTATTTGCAGCTGTCCACTGGAAATCTCACGATTGATCCATCCCTGGATGGTATTTACCCTTTTCACAGCTGAATTAATCTCAATAGTTCATTTCTCAAGTGTGACTTCATGACAGAGATTGTTCTCTTCCTATATAATTTTCACTCAATAACCTGTCACTTGCAGAACTTTCTGGCTTGCTATTAACTACAAGAGGACAAAATCTATAAAGTTATTATCTTCTGCATGTTTTAGTGTTGATAAGAGTCACCTGTTATCAACACTTAAATTTCATACTTGTGCTGCTGCCTGAACAAAATGCAGAATGTGCAAGCTAAACCCAGATTAGATCTAGTAAGTATTTCTCAAAGGCTAATATTAAAGAGTCATATATATAACGTGTATCTTAAGTATAAGAATCATACTTGAAGAATGCTTTCCTTACAGAAACATATCAGACTATTTCCTTCATTCAAAAGCAGCAGTACACTTGGTAAAATTGCCATAGTCATACTCAATGTCAATTCAAAAAGCATCTATTTTCAAAGTAATTTAAAATGAAAATGTCTTATCATCATGATTATCTCCTTACTTGAACTTTCAAGGACTGCAAAGAGGACTACACAGTAAGAATACTGGCTTTTCTGAAATTCATTCATGACATTTTTAATACCTTGAAAAATAATTAAAAATACCTTTAGACATTGTCTTGCATTTTACAAATTTCCTTCTAAAATAACTGTTTCTTTTGTCTTGGAAATCCTCAATATTTTCAAATTTCTATGAGATATGACTCAGAATATATTCTTTCTTTGGTCTGTGTTAGATAGATAAAACCATTTCTATTTTCTCTTGTTGTAGGTAGTCCACAATTCTTCCATATGACAAATTAATTTTCACTTTATGAATTTTAAAACAATTAGGCTGAATAATCATTAATATGCAGGAGAAATCTTCAGTGGTGCAAAAGCACCCTGAACTGTATGCAGGGACAATGCAAGAGAGGGAGAGAAGAGTACCTCTTCTGGATTTCTCCCCATTCTGTAACTAGTAGAAGTTTTCATACCAGTTAGAGTTCCCCAGACATGCTGAAAACCAAGGACTTGGCTTTCTGTTCTGTCAGCCCTTCTACAGGACTGCATCCAAAACATGTTTGGGTGCGATGAGAACCAGGTACTAAGTGACTGGCAGCACAATCCTCTAAATAGGTACCAACAATTAAAAAGGGAAAATACATGTGCCACTCACCCAAACCCTTAAGGTGGATAAGCTTCCTCCGGGCATTTTGGTTTGTGGAGACAGAAGCTGAAGTTGTAGGCCCTTCCTGAAGACCCTGTGCTCCTAAAAAGTGCCAGAAGCTGCATGCAAGACTAATCGCACAGACAACTAACTAGCACTCTTTAAAACAAAGGTAAAAAGCCCACACTTCTAATTCCATTGTATGGTTAAACTGGCTTAAAAAAAAATACATTACATCTATGATTAAGACTTAGGAAAATAGGGCCTGCAGAACTGCAATTCCCACATCATTGGTGAGGCACGAAACCTGAGCTTATTAAGTACCACCAGTTCCACTTCCTACCCATGTGAATGTACAAGATACACTGAAAACCATCTGAAGTATTCTTGTCTTCTCCATGAAGCGTGGGTTTTCCACTTTAATGTTCGATAACCAGAGACGAGATAATAAATCTACGAGGATTTAAGATTGCTATCCACGTTAAAACCTTCCCGAGCCAATGGAAACATTGCTGCGCAAGGTCTGAAGTGATTACATAATTATCTAATTAAGCCAGAAACTGTTTAAAATGAGACACAGCCAACTACATTTTGATCATGTCTCATTTATGCCACGTCAAAATAGGATTAGCTGCCTTCTACATAAAAGGAAAAAAGGGCTGAGTGACATCTCCACAAGATTTTTATTTTGCCTTAATCCACAGAGTAACCCAAGTGATTAAAAATGAAACAATGGTTCAGCTAGTCACAACTGCCTTTTAACTTCTTTCCGCCTTAATTCACTCTATTAGAAATACGCAATTTATAAATATTACCTAAAAAAATGCTTTACTGATTTTTTAAACAGCTCATTTTAAGTATTTCATTTTTATTATTTAATGCCATTTTCCAAGGGACTATTAATTCACCTGTCCAGTAAAAAACAAATCAATTACAAACAGGATGCTACACTAGCTACAGTACTGGGGAACTATGTTTGTACAGTTTCAGCTGTAATGCCTTAATACAATTTAACACAGCATACATAACACTTGTAAATGAAACAGGCAGATTTGCTTACCAGAATATTCCCATTTTTGTTCCATTTACTGACCAGGATAGAGAAACATTCGGAATTCTCACATGTCCACATGTACACCTCAGCCATCCGCCCTTTCCATGTGAATCATTAAAATCTGAGCAGCACAAGCAGTTTAATAACACACTGCTGTGAAAGGCGTGACTGAAATGTATATAAGGACATACTATAAAGAAGGAATAAATTATTTCTACTGTAGCTTTTAAAGCAATTCTACTAGTCCTGAACGCTGTAAGGACCAGAATAGTATCATATTTTTGGTACCTCTACAGAAAAAAACAGTGCCATGTGAAGAAATGTTCGAAGCATATGATCTATTACTGTACATTTATTTAGCTACAAATCAAACTGATGAAATGTCTTCACTTACATTTACATTTCTAATATGGAATAAAATAGAAGCAGCGTGCCAAAAGAAAGAATACTGTCATTACAAAACTGTTCAAAAATTCATTCGCACTAAGATGCAGAGGCCACAAAAGCCTACAGCATTTGGTCTTTCAGCACCCCAAAGAAGTATTACATCTCATCCTGCTACAGGGAAGCAATCTTTTTAATAGCAGGTATATGAATATTTCTTAATTTCTCATTAACCTCAGCCTACATAGGTGGTAAGCAAACACATTTTCATAAAAATATAATAAACCATTTTTACGTTTGTGTAGTTTACTGTCACCAAGCTACAGAAGAAAATGTGATTAAAAAAATTATAATAATCCTGATTACTAAAGAGGTGCTAACCTTTGCAGTATTAATGTTGACACTGAAGCTTCTACTTACTGCTACCTCTGCCCAGCAGTACTTGGAGAACTGATATAGCTAAAGCTCACATTTCAGAAATACTCTCCAATTCTAATCCTTATAGAAGTATAATTTCAAGGTTGGCACATGGACCATGCACAAAATAGCAATTCTACTGCCCAGCATATGATTGCAAATAAGGGAAAAAAGATTCACAGCTGCACCACCAATTCACCATACTTCTATTTCAATTTCAGGAAACAACAGTAAGAAAAAAAAGACAACTTCTGTTAATATGTACAAAGTAGTTAAGGATACAAAATGGACTATACCAGTACCATATATATTGCTTGCAATACTGACAATTTTGCTTGCAAAGTGGTCGCACCATGTTTAGCAGAACAGACAGCAAATGTTGTCATCTTTAAGTAAATAGTCAACTATTCTGTCTAGATTTATGGAAAATAACTATTTTGATACACAAAGTATTTCTATCAATACAAATATAAAGAGTTATCCTATATCAGATGAATTGCTTAAAACAAGATATTCAACTTCACTGTTACTTAAGATCTAATTTGATGGTCTGAATTACAACTCCTAGGTAGAGCCCTGATAAAGTCATGCTCCAAGAGGTAATTAAAACAATATAATAGCTCAATTTACTCTAATGGTTTGGTCCTGGACATCAACTGAAAAAAAAAAAAAAAATAAAAAATAAAAAATCCACGTGAATTGTAACAGAAAAAAAACCAACCTCTTCCAGTGGTTATATAAAGCAACATAAAAAGAATTGAAGTAGATATCCACATCTTATTTCTATTTCAATTAATGCACAGTTGTAAGCATCATTAGTTACAAATTAATAATTAATATCATGAGAATGTTATTAATTGCATTATTAAGAACATTGTTTCATATGACATAGGCTGCTCACACTGATCAATTGCTTCATTTAAGAACATATGTTTTAATCATAATTCTATATATCTGAAGGAAACTAAAAATTAGCATGACTGCACCTATACGAGTGAGTTTATTGCTCTCATTTTTTACGTTTGGTTTTATCTTCAGATAATAATTCTCTGTCTCCCCTCATCCTCCAGTATCGCCCCACCCTCAGGCAAGTCTGCTTAAATTTTTGCTATGTATTCATATTCTTTTACTAATTCTGATTAATATTAACGTGACAATAATGCAAAGCAAAGCAATAAACGAAAGCCCTGACAAAATAGACATTTAGTCACTATTTCTTTCAAATCTGCTAAATCGAGTTGGCAATTAACCTCTCATTTATAGCACACCCTTTACAAACCAGGCAATTATGGCAGCTGAGGAAATTAATTAAGCTAACTTTAATTTCATTTTGAATTTTACATTAGCTTGGCAAATTAAGCTGACAAATAACAGACGTGATAATAAAGTTCCACCTACATAAATTCTTCTGAGTATCCTCAGGGGCTCCCGGAGATGACATGGCAGTGAGAAATAAGCAAGTAAAAAGAAACACAGTCCTGGTCAAGTGAAAGCTCCGGTTACCAAGCAGCTTCACCGATGTGCATCTTCACTGATGTAGAACAAAGACCAATGCTAGAAGGCTGCTTTTTCAAAGGAGTAATACCGCAACTGCCAGTTTTCAGTGGGTCACTCGCACACAGATGCATACACATGGATACTTCAACTCAGCGCCTTTCCAGAACCTGAGCACAAGCTACCAGCCGCTGGGCTGTACCAGAAATGCATGCATGTATTTGGGAAGGTACCACATGCTGCTAAATAAAGGGGTGATACAAAGACAGAAATCCTCCCAGCAGGTTATAATCTGATAACATGCAGTTACAGCATGTGTGTATTTGGCAGAGAGCTAGAAGCCTTTGAAAATAATTTAGAAGCCAGGGAAAAGGTACGGAAGGCTTCCGAATTCTTTCTTTGTTAGGTGATGATTCATAAAGCTCTCCCCTCAAATATTTTTCCTTAACATGGCTCAGCTCAGATACCCCACAAACCAGATCACATACTATTCTTACTTCACACATAAAATATTAAAAATCTAGGATAGGATATTAAAATAAATCAGGATCATTCTTCTCTACTGAAAACTGATTTTTTTTTCTTACATATCCAGACTACATTTTCATGAAAAATTCAAAACATGGTTATGCAGTTAAAAAAAAATTACAGAAACAGCATACGACAGAGAATCTTTGGTTATGGTGATGTTGCAGTTACACAACAGTGCATTTATGTTCCAAAAACTGTAAGGCGTTGCTCAGAATTGGGAACACTAGTACGTGTTGCCTCTTCAATTTAGAAGGGTGCACAGTGCTGCTGCAAATCATGATAGTCATAACAATTCCTTTCTTTTACTTAAAATGATCACAGTTTGAAAAGCTTCTTGGTGACAATTACCAAAATACAGAGTACAGACTAAAGGGAAATACGTAACAAATGCTTCTCCAGTCATCATCATTAGAGGAAGAATCACCAAGAATTTATGGGCCTACCAAACTCAGGTTTATTTCACTCATGAAAATAACATCAAATATATCTATGGGAAAGATTAAAAGAATAATAACCATAAGATAATCCTGGCTTTCATTCTGGACTTGGGTAATTAAAGGATGAATTCAAGTTAGAGCTGCAGACAGAATCGGATTCTGTTTTTTCCACTTCAGTCATTTAAACATTATAGACAATTAAAATATCACACATTTAAATGCTTCTTTTCTACATAAACTGAATATGACAAGACTTACGTTCCCATGAAATTTTTTATTATCTACACAGTTAGCTATTCACCCTGGCAATAGCCAGAGAAAATGTCTATTGTGCTGGTCCTCCACCCCTTACAAAACCAGGATTCTGCAAGGCTGACTCCAGCAAAGGGCCAACTTCTACTGCAGCCAACTGGAGAGGTACCTGCACATGCAAAAGCCATCTTATTTTAAGATGCAGTGATGTCAAAATTGTTGTGATACATCTCACCTCCAAAAGGGCTTTTGACCTAGTGCAACATTAAAACACAAAAGTAGAAGGACTCCAGGAAAAAGAAAGCTAGGTAAATGCAGCAATATTAAAATTCGTCAGAATAAACTAGCTCCCTCAAAATACAAGGCAACATAAGACAGGATGAAAGAGCATAAGGCTGCCACATTAAAAAACCACAAGATTCTCTAAAAATACATGTAGATGAAGCAGAATTTTAAAAAAAGAAGTGTTCCTACCCTCCACTCTTCCCCAGTCAGAATTAGCACTAAAAAACCCCTGATAAACACAGGATTTTAGCAGCATCTGCAACATTAGCATTCTGTGGGTTATATTAACTCATTGTCTGAATACTACTTTCAGGTGATAGCCATCAAGAAATCCTGAAATCTAGCTGAGCAAAGATATTACAAACAAACAAGCAGCACTACCAAATTTGCAACTTAGAAAGCTATACTACGGTCACAACACACATCAAACAAAAAGTAGAAAAAACATTCAAAGCATTAAACACAGAATTGGCTTGGGGTGACAGAACCAAACCATATCTTTGATCAGCTGAGTTGCAATGGCATACAGTATTTGTTCCAAGGATTATCTAGTTTGTCCATAAACAACCTGGTGTATCTATAGCATCCCTTGCTAAATTTTAGATTTCCTTTAAAAATTCTACTTCTTACTTACAGCTTTGGAAATTCAGACCCATTTCCTATATACATATATATATGTATATCCACCTTAGAAATGGATGCCATTTTATGATTGACTAAGATCCAACCTAGCCTGTACTGCCACTATCAAAGAAGCTCTGTTTTTTCCTCACCAGTGGAAAACTAATAAAAAATGGGTAGATGGGAAATAATTTCCCATCATATCTGATTACTGATCTAGTTGATAGTGTAGCCCACCTTTTGGTAAAGCATAATGGGAAACAGCGTTCTGATACAGCTATTGAAGATAAAATTGTAGATATTTTTTCCTGCAGCTTATATACACTAACCCCACCCTTTTTTCCCCCTTCCATTGATATGTAAATTATATTTCTTGTATAGAAAATACTGTCTGCCCTGAAGACTTGACACTTGTAGACATTACCCTATTAGGTAACAAATTTCTTTCCAGTCATCTGCAAAATAAATGCATACACAATGCTGCTATCCTTTGTAGTTTGTTTTACCCCAGTCATAATAATTAATCCAGCAATTGTTTTGTTTTCTTGTGAAGAGCAGCTAATAAATTTTCATGTACACCTACTGCTCAATACAATAGTGTTGCAATAGAAAAGTCATGTTTAAGGGGTCAGCAAGAGGCAAGCAATTGCTTTTGTGTTTTTTTGTACCACATACAGTTTCTGTCTAGATAGAAAACTGAAAAATTCCACTGTTATTGGGTATGTATTCATACCCTGAATAAGTTCTGAAAGTATGTCATTAAGTCTGATAACTCAGCCAAACAGAATCAGAGGTGTGAAACTCAGCATTACCCATCTGCAGGATACAGAAATGTGTATTTAAAAGCTTTTACATATCAATGCTGGTGCTATCTGCCCCAATGTATAAAGCTTCAACTATTTCTTGGGGAGGATTAAAAGACCAAGAGTGAACCTTCCTTAAATTTCTCTATTTAAAATGATTATTTATTTTAAGGCTTGATTTGAAGTCCATACCTACTTCAAGGAAGGCAAAAAAAAGGACAAAAGTTACAAGTAGCTAGCTTTACAAAATGTGTCCTGAGAGCTAAACAGATGTGAGAGTTTGCAAACCTGAAAACACAAAAAGCAAACTCAAAAGTAAGGTAGCGATAAAGACACTTTATCATTTAGGTTTCTTTGCTATCTGCCTTATCCTGTCACACTATAACAGAAGGCTTAAACATTTAAACTTATTTGCCTTTCACTCAAGGTTTGATTACAAGTTCCCAAGTCTCAAATATTCCCAGTGTCAAGAGAACGGCTTTCATATATGGGAGTCTTGGTTAATTCTTGCCACAGACAATATAGGATATACAAAGCCGTAAGGTCCTCCTCCCATAGTCTGGATGGGAAAGAAGCTGGTAACATATGTTATGAACTAGAAATCTGTCCAAATATTTTCAGCTCACAGCAAAATAATGATGAAAAACCCTGAAACCTGAATATCCTTGAAATTTTTTACTCCATCTTAGCTTTATTAAAACAGAATTAAGCAATTGTTTCTCAACTGTTTTCTAGTATGCCAAAAGACGACTTGTCTTCTTTTGTATTTGTGCTACAAGGATTAAATATTGACAGTTTTGACCATGGTCACCTAAATAAATTTTAAAACCATCAGGAAACACTCATAGCAGAGACACTGCCTTTCTTCCATAGCATGTTTTGGAAGATGCACTCAAACAACCAAAGTCAACCTCCCTCTCCTACTATTCAAATGAGTCATTGAAATGCCAAAATCACGAAATACAACAATTAAAATAGAACTCTCAATATTAAATAACTTCGTTACGGACACAGTTTGTCCACAAAAAATTCTTCACAGTAATTAAAAACCTTCAATGTTCCTAATGTTACAGACTCTGGGGCAGTATATCTGGAAATGATAAAGTAAAACTGCATGTGGCTAGTATGATTTTCTACCACAATATCTCTACTCGTGCTCAGAAGAAACATACAGGATTGTGTGCTGAATATTACAGCTCAACTTCTAGAACAACTACATCATTGAATGTATGAGCTTTGTCAACCACAATCTGTAAAGATCTCCACTGCATACTACCATCTAGAAGACACTGTGAAGATTAGGAAAAAGTTGCTTATTTTGACAGCCATCAGAATACAGCAGGATAAAGAGGATCCCTAGACTGGAAGACAAAAAAAAACCCACAAAAAACCACCACCACCAAAAAAAAAAAAAAGAAAATACCAACACCACCAAAACAAAACATTTTGACACACTATTTGTTGAGAAGAGTAGATTTCATAAAAAAGAGAACAAAGGGATGGAGTCAACAGACTGCTACAAATACTGTGTGCTCTTAGAAAACGGAACAGTGAAAGCCAGGAAATTAAAGTTTAGACACAAACATATTTAAGTTACTGATGAAAGGACTACAACTTCAACAGAAGTATCTTAGATGCATGAAGAAGGATGATAAAAGATCTGCATATCAAATGTCACCCAATGACTCAACCTGGAAGAGAAAAGCAAGAAAAACCACCTCTTTTCTTTACCAGACTCATTCTCAGAAATAGTATTTTAATGGCAGAGGGGTTGAAACTAGATGATCCTTAATGTCTCTTCCAACCCAAACTATTCAATGATTCTATAAAGCTGTTAAAACTTACCAGGACTTGTCTGGGAGAGATCTCTGATGCTAAAGGGCAGAAAACCTATTTTGTTGTATATTAAACAGAAGTGCTCAAAACGGTCACACAACTTGTTTCTCTGAACTTGAATGAAACTAATGCTGTTAAAGCATAGAAATATGCATGACTCAGTTGCCAAAGCCATGTGCCTATCGGCCCTTACAAAGTTTCTGCTACCTTTCATTGTCCAAAAGCACTGTGTTGCTGATTTCTAAATGGCCTCTACTGCTTTAGCTTTTTATCCAGAAACAAGCTGAAAGCATTTAATCCTAAACATTTGTTGGCTGGTTGGTTTTTTTCCTTTTTTAATTAAAGAGACTTTTAGAAGCAATTTTAAAATCTATCATGTATATAGTCCCCATTTGGATAAAGTCTGAAGTAAACTCAGCAGGATATGTTACTACGACTGAGCATAAGCCTGGTCCTGCAAGCAAGTCTCCAAATATTGAAACTTATGCATGCTAGGAAGAAACTTGCAGGCTACTTTATATGGCATACTCAATGTTTTAATTCACAAATCAATCGTCTTCTACAGCAAAGCTTTCTGAAAGATAAATTACTATAAATGAACTAGGCAACCTTGCGATGTTTTGTCCTAGTACACACTTACACTTCAGGTATACAAACACCAGTGATGCAGCAGTATCAACAAGGACACCACACACTCACCCCCTAACTTCTTCAGGGAAATAGGCTTAATATAAAGAAGGAGGAAAGCTTCTAACCTTTACTTTCTCAGCATCACAGATTATTTATATGTTATGCTTACATTGTAAAGAAAACCCTTGAGGTTGAAAGAAAAGAGACTGGAGAGGTTTGTCTTGCCCCTGTACACTATGGGTATGATAAACAACAAATGAGAAGGTTTGGCTCTCTAAATAGTCTTAAAGCAAAAGGAAGAAAAAGAAAATCTACTTTTCATGATGAAAGAGTACAATCTATAATACAAATATGAAAAAGACAGGAACAAATTCTAAAACAGTATCTCCACTGATAAATACAAAAATAGTCCATTACTTCTAAAACAGTATTACGTACTTGTTTCATGCTACTTAAAGGTAATAACAATCAACGAGCAAGAGTGTTAGTGGATTCTCAACACTTTTCCATGCTGCAAGCAAGTACATACACCGAGCTTTGTTTGAGCCCCTCCTCATATCCTCAAAGAATATCCTTATATGTCAATAAATTACCATTTTTTACCTTAGCGCACACAGAAGGAAGATCTAAATGAAACCAGAAACTGTTCTGTTTCTTGGTCATGTGAAAGTTGATTTTCTTTCAATATTAAAATAAGTCTTTGGTAAATATTAGGTATCCAAGGACATTTAAAATGCTTATAAGGTTATACACCTTTGAAGATTTCATAAATTTAGTGGTCCTATCCAGACTACACCTAGTGTATCTACGTATATTTATATGTACACAAAACTCCAGGGAAGTAAAGTTTCAAAAGAAATTTGTGAGACTTGTGAAGCCATCCACCTGCTTTGTGAGTCAGACCTGCATTCTCATGGTCAGAATCAACATATAATCAGGGCTTTTTTCTACATTTTTTATGAAATTGATGGATCACTGAATTCAAGTTTCCAATGATGTGCTATTTTGATCCTCATAGACTATACTGTTTGGTTTCTTAATTCCAGTAAAATTTACTTTCTATTCTGAGCAAGGCATGAGAACTCAGCACTGGTGAACATGAGAATTACATCTGGACACTGATAAAAGTGCACACAACCCTCCTTTTACCCCCTCTAGCAAACATATTTAAGGAATGTTTTTAAGGTACTTCAATTTCTACAGATTCAGATAGGATGAACTTACATACTTATGAAATATATTTTTATGCAAGACATTTACCATCCTTAATCTGGAAGCCAGTGCTTTTTAGCATATGGTATTTGAGTTCACAAATAACAAGTTACTATTATGAAAAGTGGCATTTCTGGTCTTTTCCATTAAACCACAATTTCAGCTGCACATGCATTGAAAGATGCAAGCAGCGTATATTGAGATATTTTAAACAGTTCTTTCCTAGCCCCCATGCTGGATATTTTATGAACTGAATGTTTACGAACACATTTCACTCTGGACAGTTATGCAAGGATCAGTTTGTTGGGGATGTAGTCTATACTTGCAATATAAAAATGCAAAGAATCATCTACCCATCTACTTACAGATTTCAGATGGAACCAAGCTTTCTTGAATACAGCAAACCAGAATTGTAAGCAAGATGCTTCCTCACCTCAACCTTAAAATGTTAGGTAATGTACTACCTATTTGGGTTTAAGATTGATGTATTACATTGTTAACTTAGACATGCTGCCTGCCTTTGCTGCTGTCTTTTCCTTCTTCCATGTCAGTATTTCTATGGCCACCTACTGAGTTATTTTGGCATGCTTCATAAACCAAAACTGAAGTAAACCAAGTGTAGTTTTTTGCACTAATCTAGTGACCCTTGGAGGTAGCTAAAAACAGAAAAATGAAGGAAGGAGCCACCAGTCAGACTGGGCAAAACTAGTACAGCACAAAAACATATGTCACTATGTAATCATGAATCCTTCACAACCAGGAAGTTCTTACTGTCCTTGTTTCTAAACAGCTGATGAAATATATGCCAGATACTCAGAAATTGGCTGAAGGTCCAAAAGGCTGGAAGAAGACTGACTGAAGCCAATCTAATGAACAGCTCTATTTCATAATACAGGTTAGCATCAAAAATTGTAAGTAGCATCAGATCTGAGAAAGAACAACCTAATAAGCAAGAAAACATAAAAACATTTCCTCCAAGTATGTATTTCCAATCAGTCATGCAATTGCTTTTCAGGATTCTCAATTTCCTCTGAAAATGTCAGGCAAGACAGTGCAAGCTAAAAATGAAATATAATATCCATTTTA
This sequence comes from Nestor notabilis, assembly GCF_000696875.1. Classification (NCBI taxonomy): domain Eukaryota; kingdom Metazoa; phylum Chordata; class Aves; order Psittaciformes; family Psittacidae; genus Nestor; species Nestor notabilis. The sequence goes on from NW_009917096.1 coordinate 96,971, forward strand.
AAGTATTTTGTGCTATCTTCTAGAAAAAAATTTAGACTTGCTCGATACGACTATTCTTGAAAGTTTGTTAGCTATTACTCCTCTCTCTTCTTTCAGGTATAAGCTTGTCCATTAGTTTATTATACAAAAAAACCCACAGAAATTAGGCTGACTGGTATTTAATATCCATTTTAAAATATCTGTCATTCTGTGCTTTTCCAGCATTCCATAACTTCTGCCAATTCTTCTGAGTGTTATGGAAGAAATTGTATCAGTTGGTTCAAAACTGTCCCAACAGACCTTGAGTATCCTCTAACCTGGTCTTTCCTTGTTATAGCATGAGATCCTACTCCTTCCCATTCATATCGGCTGCATTAGCCACAGACTGCAGTTGAACTTTACAGTGAAGTTACATGCAAAGACCTTTGCTTTTTTTTTCTTTCCTTGGCATCTGTTTGCCATTTTCTCTCTGTAGTAAACTAAAAATCTTCTTTTGGCTACCAAGACAAGTCTTTGGTAACTAGTATTGGAAACGTGTACGCCTTTGTATCTATTACAGAACCAGTTACATAGTTTGCTATTAATTTCAAGGTCAACACACAACTAACACCCTCCTCTTCCACAAAAATGATTGTCTTTTTAAAACAGTTTTACAATCTCTATTAAAAACCAAGAAGCAAAGAGAAAAATTATTTTGGAAAACATCCCCCTGGTTTCCAGAAACTTAAAACACCTAACCAATACAAATGAAAAAACAGATTCACTATTCTCACAAGCACCAGGTACTCCAAGTAGTTGTCTTGCTCTTGAACAGAATGAGCTTAGCATAATCTTTTGTTTCTTATTAAGCTAGTCTGCGTTGAAAGTTATCAAATCAATCAAAAAAAGGGTTGTTATGTTAAGCTACAGATAAAGTGGCATTTTACATAATCTGTGTTGCTTGTCTGTTAATGTTAGCTTTATTATTTTCCTTTTTTAGCATTATGTAAAGATGAGCAAAGTAATGAACTGAAAAGGCAGAGGAATGCAGTTGATAGAAATTGCCATTCCTTCTTTCAGTTTCAAGAGACAATTAATTGACATAAATCAATGTACTTGACTTCATTCTCATAAATAAAGACTAGTCACAAAACCAGACACATCTTATTCAAAGCAAAAGATAATAGCAATTGTCAAGCTGATCAAACATCAATATTAGTAGGTAGAGTAAACCTGAATTTAAGACCTACTGAAAATGCTAATGTGTTCCATCTACACACCACAGACAAAGCAATAATACATGACAAAGTTCCTAGCCACTGCATATTATTTAGGACAGACATTTTTATGTTTTAACATGTATAGCCAACAAGTTGAGCTACAAAAATTGCATTTGTCTGATATAACACAATACTGTGAAAATCTCCTAGAAATTACTTAAGTCTAGCAAGTAACTTCCTGTGACACATGTCAAAAACACATTCATGCTAGAAAAGACATCAACTGGTTGAAGACAAAGCCCTTAACTTCCAAAACTGAACACCAAGGGAAAGGCTTGAATGGAATACACAACCTCTGAAACCTAGCTAAGACAACAGAAGCTAAGACAACAGAACCATCTGTGTTCTTCCTACATTTATGACTCTCTCAAAGAAACCAGTGACAAGAACAGGTAAACTGAAAAATAAACAGCCTGCTGGGTTGACATAAAATTAACATTATCAAATGTAAAAAAGGAACAGTTCCTTACTAGTTTCACTTAGTATAGGAATTACTAACTCTTGCAAACATTCAAGTATAAAATTAAAAATAGAATTTACCTTTGAAGGTCTCAAGTTCCTTCCTGTTGGAGAAAAGAAGAATTAAAAAAAGATAATTAGAAATACAAGATCTAGATCTACAAGAGATTTTACACAGTTTAAGACTCATTAAGAAATGAAAAACAAAAAATTTTGTTATCATCATACATAAGGGTAATATTACTAAGTGTGTTTATCTAAAGCAATCTGTTTAGAAATCAGGCTAATAAACATGTGCAGTTATACAAATATTGTACATTTATATCTAGCAGCATAATTTCTAGATACACTGCTGCAAAACCCACCAAGGCTTCCTAAGGCTTTAGGTACTAAAATATCCAGTGCTTAGCAGAGCTTTGTCAGTTCATAGCACAGTGAATATTAATTAGTGTTTCATTTGCATCAATGGTATCCAAAATCCTTTCACAACCGTGAAGAAGAAAAATTTGACAATATCACTCAGCTACAACACACTTTAAAGGCAACAGAGCCATACAGAAACACTGCTCAGAGGAGAGGATTTCCAAGAACAGAAAGTGAGAGATAACACACAATACTCATGTTCCAGCTAAGAAACAAAGTCAACAGCAACAGTATCTTTGTTTAACTTCATATCAGGACACCTTCCATTTTTAGTAGTGATGCAATTGTGAATGCAAAGGCTGTAAAACTAAGAAATATTTTCTGTTTTCAAGAAATTGCAAAATGCTCCATTTGCCATTGGCACAAAGTAGTGGTTTATCATGAATTTAGAAGGTAAGGAAGATTCAATGTAATAGCTTAAATAAGGCAGAATGCTGGCCTTTTCTTCACAAAAAATTCATTTATAACAAACATCTTTTCAGTCTGTGCCTTGCAGACTGCATAGTTACATTCTGAATTTTGAAAGCAAAAAATACCCCAACCTACCAGTTGTCCAGATAAATTATTCTACTCACTATCCACAGACTAAGCATGCTTCAGTCATCCTTGAGTCACCTACCATACACACTGTTTCACAATACATATGCTATACCATAACAACTTGTTCTCCTTAACAGATGATGCAATTTGGAATTTATTTGCATCAAAAACTGACAAAACTGTTTGTCTCCTGAAACAGTTTCTTTTCTAAGCAAGACAAAGTATTCTAAAAGAAGCAAGAGAAAACATTTACCTCCACATTTTCAGTGAACATCCCACTTTTATCACCAAATGTCAGGTTTTGGACAGAATGGGTGCTTTACCAGGAAATAAGCTATAGTGTGATTCACAGTAGAGAGGCCTGTTAGTTGTAACTTCCTGTGAGTATATATTTCCCTTCCTGCTTCCCCTATATACCTTTCCCAAGCTAGTTTCTTCCTTTTTTACCAGAGAAAAAGAAAATCTACCTCACAACACCTATGATTTGCAGATTGACACTGTAATAAATTTTTCCTACCCTGCATACCCTAAATATAACTACAAAATTCTTAAACGCTCTCACAAGTTGCACTCTTTTTTTAATAATGGCATACTAGTTGAGAAAACAACAATCACAGGAAATGCTTGTTTTCCACAGATTGAAACAATATCTATACTGAGGAAACATCTTGTGAAAGTAAGAGGAAAAAAAATACGCTACTTGAGCCTAGAATCAGGAGGTCTTATGCCAGTTGTCTCCAAAAGGGAAGATGAAACAATTACTGTCATTGTGCTTAAACAGATTAGCAAACAAGATGGTAATAGAGTATCCAACTGACAGTGATATTCATTGCTTTTGTCTAAACCCCCAGAATATTCCCTTTCAAAATCCATCAATATTTTTAGGGTCGATGCATTAAGATGCTATCACTATACATACCCATATACATAATTGCCATTTGTTAAGAAAGTTGGAAATGAGTATTTGACAAAACTGGTTTTTAGAACACATACTTCTGAAAAACTTAAAATATCTATGTTGGCATACAGTAAAAATATGGATTTGGAATCTAAGGATCTGCAATTCCTAGTATCCCCATACCACAATTCAGATCCAAAGACAACATGAATAAATCAACCACATCTTGCAGCTTCTCACAACACTCTCAAAACATACATTTAGTAATACATATTAAAAAACAGGCCTATTGAAAATATGCTCTGCATCAGCACCATGCAGAATTTGTTTTTTATTTGAGTTATCCAAATAAAAACTTGGAAGTTTTAAAATTTTAATCCTCAATCTCATTCATCAAAAGCTTTGGTAAGAACCAGACACTAAACTTGAAGTGGAAAGGAGACAATGACTTGTAAAGACACTGGAAAAACAGATGGCTTAAGATAGTATCAGCACATTTTCCCTATGTGTAATTACAAAGTTCTAGACAGATGTACAGAAAAGTTGTATTACAAAGCATTACATTTCTCTTCTTTATAAATAAATAATTTTTTATTTATTGATAAGCTGTCAGGAAGAAGATACCTCCTATAACTTCTCTAAGAATCTAGAGACAAAAAATCATCTGCAGAAGTAAATACATGGAACTTGCATTAAGAAGAAAACTATATCTCTGCAACACAGACACTCTATAAAAGAAAAAGCAGTTAGTTCAAGTAATCAAAACAAAAAAGATTAAACTGAAAACAGTTTTGGAAAACAGTCATCTTCAAAAAGAAGTTAAAAGGCAAGCAGGAGGGAAAACTTGCATCATGCAGGACTGGATGAGTAGTTAGGGCTGCTGCCAATTACTATTTCAGATCTTACCATATTAAATTACCAGCTTTAATGCTATACATTACGTTTTTGTATTAGTTTTTATTTTAAACTGTTTATTCTTTGAGATATTTCACATTAGCCTTATACAAAAGCTACAGCAGCAGAGCTCAGCCTTTGATGGATAGCATACTAACAGTATCATACTAGAAGATGGAACTGCAGTACAATAAATCATCTCAGCAGAAGAGTTCTGTCAAATGCTTCAGCTCAAAAGTGTATTATCCTTACATATTTTCTGCAGGAAAGTCTAGACTTCCCCACTACCCTATTTGTTATGTTAAGGCAATTGAAAGCTTTCCACATAAAAATGTCCCTGAATTTTACAGAGTTTTTATCCAAAAAAATCATGCACTTCTCAAATGATTGAGATAATGCTTTCCATTATTATCAGAGAGAAAGCACACACCTACCACTACACAAAGACTCTTGAAGCTTGGTGTGGGCTGCTCAACATCCATCCCAGATTAAAGGATCTCCCATACCGAGTCTGACCTCTCATCAATACAACCTACTATTTTGCATTTGACTATATGCTTTTTTTTACTTTAGCAAGTAAATTTAGGTCAGTGCCAACAAATCCGGCTAGTTACAAAACCAGGTTTTACTTTTTTACAGTTAACAGTAAGCTTTCAGAAGAAAGCACTTAACTGTATTATAGTATAATTTACGTATCTTCTCTCAGTGAAAGATTAAGTTTAATACCACCAAGCAAGAAAAAAGGGCTAAAATAATCATACTATAAAGGCATGGAAGCACTTTAAAAGCAATCCTGTTCTGTGTGCAGTGCAACTAATGAAGCCCAGCTTCTTTCCTCAGAGGCAAAAGGCTGTACAGGCTTCATCTACACTAGAGTTATGCCCATGAAAAACATCTGGCCACACATATAGGCAATAATTTTCATTGCTTCCTTTCCATTTGCTTGTTTCTGTAAAATAGATAGGGGATTAATTACTCTGTGAAATTCTATACCTCTCAAATTCAGTGGAAAATTACAAACAAAACAACAGCAAGTGAAGGTCAACAATTGCCAGCAAAACCCCAAGTGTATAAGCCTGCCTGCCTACTTCTTCAAGATAATACTTAAGTCAAGACAGAGATAATATTCAGATATATTTTAATGCTGGCGTAAGACACAAACTTAAACAGGTGAAGTTTAGGTTAGATATAAGAAAGAAGTTCTTTACTGTGAGGGTGGTGAGGCACTGGAAGGGGTTGCTCAAGGAAGTTGTGAATGCTCCAACCCTGGCAGTGTTAAAGGCCAGGCTCGGTTGAGTCTTGGGTGACATGGCTTAGTGTGTGGTGTCCCTGCCCATGGCAGGGGGGTTGGAACTAGATGATCTTAAGGTCCTTTCCAACCCAAACTATTCTATCATTCTATGACATTCTTGGTCCCTTCTACACGATGGACATAGATAAATCCGACTATAAACCCGTCTATGCACCATGTCTGAAAAGGCACAGCTGATAATTTCTAATGGTTCAAAATAACCTAAAGAAATTAAATCAAAGCATTGTTAAGACAAGAGATGTCACTGAGAACTTCTGTGAATAATCTCATCAAAAAAGACCTGAGCCACACTGTCATGGCTTAACCCCAGTCAGCAACTAAGTACCATGCAGTCACTTGCTCACTCCCCTCCCCTGGGGGGATGGGAAGGAGAACTGGAAAAAAGATAAAACCCATGGGTTGAAATAAGAACAGTTAGACAATTGAAAAAAAGCTGATAATAATAATGATTATAGTAATAGAGATAACAGAGAGAAATAAACCCCAAGAAACACAACTGATGCACAATACAATTGCTCACCACCCACTGACAAAAGGCCAATCCGTCCCTGAGCAGTGATCAGTCCCTCCCAGCCAACTCCCCCCCAGTTTGTAACTGGGCATGACGTGCTGTGGTATGGAATACCCCTTTGGCTAGTTTGGGTCAGGTGTCCTGTCTCTGCTTCCTCCCGGCTTTTGTGCCCCTCCTCACTGGCAGAGCAAGAGGGAATGAAAAGTCCTTGCAAAAGAGTTTAGCAATACCTAAAACATCAGTGTGTTATTAACAGGATTCCCATACTTAATCCAAAACACAGCACTGTAACAGCTACTAGAACAAAACTAACTCTATCCCAGCTGAAACCAGGACACAAAGGGAAAGGATATATGCAGACACTGAAAAAATACAATACTCCATTTTAGTCTAAAACCTTAAATACAATTTTTTACTTGGAAGTACAATGAATTCTGAAGCAAATTAAAACTGCAGTGCCTTGAAGCTCTGTTGAGACAGGATGTGTCTTTTGAATTGTTATTAAGTTACCTGAAAAATTCTGATGATCATGTCATCAGTGGTCTCTTCATTTACAGAAAAGTTGAGCTTCAGATTTTGTGGTGAGAAAATATAATTTTGTGGACAACAGGTGAAACAAACTGCATACAATACATAACTAGACCCACGGAGTAACTGAGAGGGACAGAACTTACACCAAATAGTGAGAAGGCAAATACAAATTGCCAATTACCTTCCCACTCCCTTCAGGCTTTTCACTGCACTGTTGAACTAACTAAGCTTTAGTCACTGATCAGAAGAGACACAAGGAAGAAGGTTACGCTGGTTATCACTAATAAAAATAAATCCAGAAAGAGTAATATGGGAGGAGAAAGAGTCAAAACCATCCTGCTTTAAGTTACCGAGATCAATGGGAATTTAGTTTGTTTGACAAAGTACAACAAAGTTCTCAGGTTCTATCGTACCTTGCAAAGGCCTGTAACACTAAAATCAATTTTCTGAATGTAACAAACACTAGGAAATTCAGTTAAATAGAGACCACAGAAACACCATATTCTTTACAATGATACCAGCAGCCAGAATTGGCAGTACCATTATATTATCTTCAAGAAAAGAAGAGGCAGATAAGAAAGTAACAAAGTCATAAATTAATGTCAGGAATGATTTTCTAACACTAGCTCTGAAAGTAACAGACAACAAATTCAAACTTCTAGACCCATGCAGAAGCAAAAGACAATCTCAAAATAATATAGATGGTAAAAATTGAGGACTAAATTTGGAAGATTTTCCAGTGAAATGTGTATAAATGTTGAAAATAAATTTACAAACAGAAGTTAACATTCCAAGAAAGTACAGTTGCTTATGTGCAATTTAATTTAAAAATATTTCTGGCACCTAACAAGATCCAAACCAAAATTTGAGAAATATTGCATATCACCTGTTATGCTGGTACAGTTAAATTTTTAAAATTATATACATATAAAATGTCCTTCCATAGCCTGATTCAAGCTTTAGTAAGCTAAAAAAGCCATGAGAGGGACTTTCCTCTGAATGTTACCAGAAGTAAAAGCCAAAAACCTGAGAACTCAAAACTTAAGTCACTTGCATGGTGCACAGAAGTAATTCAAGTCAGTTTTTGTGTACTTAGGATTAGCACTTATGACATGACACAGAAATTATTTCCTTCCCCCGGATTCATTGAGCACCCTTTTCAGATCACTTAGGCCAAATGCTACTTTGAAATACCTTTGAGATTGAAGTAATGAAAAACCTGCAAGTAATGAAAAATAAATAAAAACTATTACTAAAGTACTGTTGGAATTAAGCAGCAGGAGAGGTTTTCCATTTATCTACAGAAACACTGAAGAAAGGTCAGGATTCTTCACCATTAAATGCGATTTTTTTTTCTAGTAAAATAGAAGAACAAAAGACCTAAGGAATTTAAATAATGTGGCAATGGAGATTTTTTGGTTTCACACTCAAATTCAGCTACAAAAGTAGATGAACTCTTCCCATGTCTTCCAGCAAAACTTCTACATCAACTTCATTCCAGAAGATGGAACGGATCAAAGCAGAATTGTGTAGCAGAAATTGCAAACACTTACTGGTAATCAATTAATAAATACAACCAAAACCAAATACTACCCTAATATACTCAGCAGTTTCAGGGTACAGTGAAAGCATTTATCACGTTTTTAAAAAAAGAAACAAATATTTATCTTGATGAAGAACATTGGGGGCTACCTTTCAGGCATCATCATTCAAAAGAACAGTAAAAATTAGGGAGATGGTATTAAAAAACAGAAGACAATGATAGAAGTGAAATAATTAAAAGCAACTGAATGCTTTATTCTCTGTTAAGACACTGATACAGGCCATTTAGCATTGGAACCATTCCTAATGGGAATCTGAAATGTGGAAGAAATTATTAGCTCCCTCTAAAAGCTTATGCCTTTGGATATAAGATTTTACACAGGACCTAGTTCTTATGTTTATGCTTTCATGCTGTTGCCATCCAAAGAAAGGGGACAGTCTTTAAATTTTTTTGAACTTTTATCTTAGTATGGAATGTCACTGGATCACTAAAAGATATACAATTTAATTTTATCATACAAGTTTAGGAACTCAAGTTTAAAGCTGAAATTTGAGAGAAGACATTTAAGAGAAGCTACAAAAACCTACAAGCTACAAAGAAACCTGAGAAGCTACCGAAAAAAATTTAAGTAAGGTGCAAACAACTCTAGCATCAAAGGCTACCTTCACCATCAACTCTACTAGTCTTTCCTAGACTGCAAACCTGTTTTGGTAAACAGCCACAGAACAATATCCAGATCTTTTTCTAACTTGGCCATCAACTTCCCCAGAAGCATTAAAAAAAAAAAAAAACCAACAAAAACCTAAAAAATACAGTATTCAAAAACTAGCTGAGTTTTATTTGCTAAGTGGCACATACTATGCCACAAGTCCACAAAACCAAAGTAGTAAAAACCCCTGTAACCACATATGCATTCCTTACCTAAAATGCTGAATGTGGGTTCCACACAACATGGATGCAATTGTCATAAACGAGTGAGCCACTCTCGTTAATACAGTATTCAAAAACTAGCTGAGTTTTATTTGCTAAGTGGCACATACTATGCCACAAGTCCACAAAACCAAAGTAGTAAAAACCCCTGTAACCACATATGCATTCCTTACCTAAAATGCTGAATGTGGGTTCCACACAACATGGATGCAATTGTCATAAACGAGTGAGCCACTCTCGTTTCAAAACATAAATTTTATTGAATTGAGCAAGCGGTAGCAGATAAAAACCAGCGCTGGGTGCGCCAGGGAGTCCCCACTCCACACAAGACGCACACCGGGTCCCTGGGAGGCTGTCCCTTATACCTCTCGATTTTGGCTTCAGCCAATCCTGTTCTCCCTTTTACCCAGATATTTTGGCTTCAGCCTATCCCGTTATCTCTTTTGCCCAGATATTAACGTGGCTCCTTTCCATTGGTTCCTTTTTGTTGCTGGGGTTTCATCATCGAGAAGTTTCGAGAAGCTTGGAGAAGTTTCTCTCATTAGGCTAACCACTCCCTCAACCTCCATTCCTTATATGGTTATAAGCTTTACAACATTCTGCAACAAGATACCGAGTCGAACCACCCAGCCTCCCTTTCTTTTTTCTTCTCTAAAAGCATTCATCCTACTTTAATAAAGCATACTTGTCATAATAGTACAATTGACTTTCCCTTTCCCTTCACAAAGAAAAAAAAAGATGTTTTACAAAACAACAGTTAACAAAGAGTTTCTTAAAGTATAACAAGCAACACTACCCCTTTAACCTTTTGATGAACAAACCTCACTTATCACACAATTGTGGCAAACACAAGCTACAACTTCTACCACTTCAGCCATACTCAACACATCCCTTAGACATAGGAATGTAAAATCCCCCTCACAGAGGTATTGTAAATAAACGCATCTAATACACTGTTTTGAACAATTTTTAAACAAATTAGCTTTGAATGTAAGTGAAAAGGAATTATTAAAGATGTCAGAAAATAATTCATAATGAAGAAAGGCAGAATTTATCAGGAGGCACAGTACCTTGCTCAAAAGCAGAGAATAGATTTTAGTGCAGTAATAACAAACATCTAAGTCCTGTTCTCCTGCCACTAGCCACAGTGACTGAAATAGTTTAATAAGTAATGCAGTTCTGAGGTGAGGGAGAGTACAAAATGATGATTAAAGCAGTCCTAAACCACCTGTTTCTGTAATTGGTACAAGTCTGGACAAAGAACACATGGTACTTACAGACTGCCAGGATTTGCATATTCTGCCCAGTAACCAGCACTACATACAAGGGAAAAGTTATGCAGGATTGACATAATGTTTTAACATTTTCTAGAAACTATTAGTATAAGGTGCTTTAAGATGCAGAGGACCCAACACAAACATTCAGTCTTCAATCACAGGCCACAAAAGCAAAAAAAATAAAAAAATTTTTAAAAAAAATCCACAAAACAAAATCCCAAAAAACAAAAAGCAAGCAAGCAAGCAAGCAAACAAAAAAAACCCAACAAAAAACTCACAAACTTTTATATTTCAAAAGAAAACAAAACTCCAAGGAGAAGGTACACAAAAAATCTCTTTAGAACAATGTCACTATCTGTCTGCATCAAACAAAGACCACCACAAAAAGAGGGCAAAATTCAATCAACTTAGAAGTGACAGAAATTATACTGCACATTCACACTCTGCAAATAATATAAAAAAACCTGCCCAAGTCCCTGCAGTCTTTTTGTCTGCTATGTATTCAGTCTTGCTCAATATTTCCAAAATCTTTGAGCACTGATGAGAGTAAAATTCACGAATACGAAGCAGCATGCTCCTTTGGGTTTGATGCATGCAAAATACTGTACTGCTGCTGTTCTTGTAAAGAAAGGAGTTCAGAGCCCTAAAACTACACAAAAGGAAGCACAATTATCATGGGAACTTTACGAAAGCTTGTGCAAGACCGGTTTTTCATCATCAATAGCAATCCTCATTCCATGTATCTGGCCAAATAAATGCAATAATTGGTCATCAAATTAATTCCAATAAATGGCTATCAAATTAATTCCAACCAGTTACCACCACAAAAACACTTGCTACATATTGTGCTGTATGAAAACTCATGAACTTCAGGCTGGAAAAGATCTCTGCAACATGAACTCTGCTTTAAGCACAGAAACTTAAAGCCTTACAGTTAATGCCTAATGAAAACTCAAAGCCAGTTATCCACTGCATTTCCAGCACGAAAGCTGTCCTGAAGATAATAGAAGTCCTGCCTCCACCCTTGCAAAATCATTGTTTGTGTACCCTGGTACATGGAGGTATGTACATAGCAGCTGACAGAAGACTGATCAAGAAGAATACGGCATGAAACATTACTTTGATGAAAATTTTGATGAGAACTACAAAGCATGTAGCTAGTCTTAGAAATAATTCATAGTACTTCTAATGTTGGAAGGAATAAAATATACTTGCTTGAAATATTTGCAACAACGGTATTTTTTTTCGTATAAGAAGTTAATTTGACAAATTACATGTAAAGCTTAAAAGGGTTATGAAGGCACGATTTAAATTTATCACTGCCAGATGGGATGGAATCATCACTGAAGATGATGTACTGTACAGATTACTGTTCTAGCTTATCACTTGGGGAACACTACGGGATCTAAACAAGATCCACAGACATAGAAGTCTTCTCTTAGGCAACACAATTTTGTATGGCAGTGTATCACCCATTCCATCATTTCTCTTTGACCGTGGTAACAAAAATAATCAGTTTAGGTTAAATAAGATCACAAAAAACCCCAGCAGCTTTTACAGTGATACTCAGGAGGTAAAGATCATATTTGAAAGAAAACACAGCAAAAAAATTGTAATACAAAATATTTTTGTATGTATGTTTTCTATGTTAGTGTGTAAACAACCATTAATTGGCCTTTAAAAAGAACTTTTAAAAAGCCCAGACCAGTCTGAATTGTCTAAAGAAGTTTTTCATGTTTACTTTTTGAGTGTTTATGTTGGTCAGGCCTAACATAAGCTACTGTATTTAACTCCAACAATGCTTACTGTCCCTTATGTTCCCAAAGAAATTAGAAAGAGAAGAAAAACCAACAGAAGAAATTAACAGTGGCAACTGATTAAGACATCTTCTCATATACACATCTCTAATCTACACATTACAGTTGCTGTAAACTACACCCTTAAGAATGAGAAAGTGAATCAAACATTCTTCTCCTCCATAAACATAAAACCACCACCACAGCATGACAATGCCTCTAACAAGAATTAGGAGAATCTGTCAAACTCCTCATCTACTGCATTAATTACTAAAGCATGGGGTTACACATTATTTGACAACAGATAAACCTTTAAAATACAAAAATTGGGAAGGAACACTCATTTTAAGAACATATTTCCTCTTCAGGTAAAGCTTTTCCTTAAATCTCAACAGAAAGGAAAAAAAAAAAAAAGTAAGTCCCACTAAAGTTTGCAATATTACTAAATGTTCATCTGTTAAAGTATACCCTAGCATCAGGATTTCAGATTTCTTTATTTTCCTTCTATGTCTGTCCTCAAGGAAAACAAGTACTGAAAAAAAACAGAAACAAATCTTAAATAAGACATCCCAAAACCCCTAAAAATTCAGACAGGTATGTTTAAAGTCAAATAATACACAGTAAAATGTATTCACTTATTTCCAATGACAAGGACTCTTTGTTATCACCAGTGTATTCCTTCAAAATATTGCAGTTGGGCAGCAACTTTTAACTGATAAGACAACCAGGAGTTCCTGTTTTTCAAAAGATGGTGATCCATCTGAATGGATACAAGTAGTATGGCTTCACAGGAAATACAGCTTCAATACAGAAATGTTTTATGCCATAAGCCTGCAATTTGGTGCACATAAAAACTGGCATGAAAGTGAGCTTCTGACAGTGGGTCCTAAAGGAAATTAACTTGGGAATGCAAGAACTGCCACAGAAGACTGGAGGGATACAAGGAGGTTTTTTTGCAATCAATCAGATACAGTACATCCAAAGGAAGAGAAAGAAGAATTGTGCTTGATTGAGAAAAGGACAGGAAACACAACAACATAATTTAATATTAATAACATACATGCAAACAATTGCAGCAAGACTAAAGAAAGCAAGGATGGAATCTAGACTTCATATATCATTACTGGTACCATGATTAATTGATTTAAAACAAACAAGAGAATACTAAAAATCCAGATATAAGCACACAGAAAAACCACCCAAGTATATTGTGGGAAACACCTTGGATTGATGAATGACAAACATAACACATGACAAAAGGGAAAAAATTGATGTGTTTGAATTGAAATAAAATTGCTCTATTTAACAGGGAGACTTATTTCTTAAAATCAGTTCCCATAGTTACCATAAGCCGCATTTCAAAGGTTTAACGTTGACCCAATGCACTTTCCTCTAAATCTTTCATATAGGAAGATTTCTCAAAAGACTTTAAATATGTGAGCTTCTAGCCTAAGCTATACAGTGACTTTATAATAAAAACTTTTTTAGTAAATAAATACTTTTTGTTACACACTTAAAATAAACACAGTTTCTAGAGTTTGCGTTCTGCTCAATTTTCATCTCTATATTGTCAAAACACAGGAAATACTTTGGTTTGGTTTGTTCAACAAAACCACTCACTCCCTGAAAATAATTCTTGTCTTAAAGAAAGAGAATAAATTCCTAACTCCTACTTGATTCTTTCAGTAGCTGGTATCACAGTTAGAACCCCAAACACTAAAGAAAGGAAGACAGGATATGAGCTTCAAACATACATAATAAATAACACTCACATTAACTGGTTGTTGGTTCTCCAAGGATCTACACTGCCAAGTGTCCTTCTAGTAATGAGCTAGTAGTTTATTTCTTACCTAAATAAATACTGGTGGTAATGATCAACCAGAAATTACCTGCATTTTTCCTGTTTTGTCTAGATCTGACCAAATGTAATCAGCTTATAATTACGTTAAGTAGTTTGCTTAGCCTTCTATTTATAAAACTGATTAGAAGCTGCTAAGCTGAGCAGGCAACAGTTTAACACTTTATTTTGATGTTGAAAGCAGAAGGTAGCGAAGGAGGAGAGGGAGTGAGCATGGCAGAGAGAACAAACCTCAGAAAATTTCAGAAAGATTATGGTATTTTAGGGGGTACAAATCTGTTGCTTTATGCACACTTTAAATTTGTGTGTTATTTGGTTAAATAGCACATATTTAGAATTTTGAAATTATTACTATTATATACTTAATTAATTAGATAGGTCTGAACAAGTGAATATTCAGAGCTATCTATTCAGACTCTTGCTGGAGACAGAAAATTATGTTGCCCAGCTTGAGAAAAGAAAATCCAGGCTGCAGGAAAATGACAAGACCACTGCCAAGGCTCAGGCCTGAGGTGAAGCTAACTGAACAGGATATGAAAAACTAAGGGACGTGACATGAGAATTTGCTAGATGTGAAAGATCACATAGTAATATGCTGACAAAAGCTACAGATAGCACCATGAGGGATGGTTGGTTTTCACAGATCATTAAAGCAGTGGTAGGTAAGAAATAGCCAAAGTTCACAGAAAATTCAATGCAACCTCTAAGGTACTGAGGGCCTTCTGGGAGGCAGAACTTGCAACACCAGAAGCACTTTGGTAATTGAATCTGTAACACCATAGAAGGTCAAGATTTCCTAGATAAGGTCAAGATTTCCTAGATAATGTCAGAAGTACCAAATTTGAGTAGTAAAACCAACCAGGACCTATAGGGACAAACTATGCAAAATGTAACCAGTGCTATCTGGCACAAACCTGTCCTTGATCACTACATTCTAATTAGGACCATAAATCCAACCAGTTGTTCTGACTATACCACGTGTTAAAGTTGCTTCAGCAGTTGAAAGAAGCAAGGAAGATGCCAGTGTGCCTCCCCTGGATAAGAGGAGAACACCTAGTTGGATAGATCAAGTTACCTAGTTATCCCCAAGCTAGAGCTGGCTCCAGGTCTACCAGCATCCACATCTACCCACAACTTAACAAAGGCTGTCAAAGGCTGTCTTTGACAAATCGCTTCAATTTAACTCCTCATATATACGATGGACTTAATAGTACTTTTCTTATCTCCTTCACTAAGGTTCTTTTTGGGACTGTCAGTAACAAAACCAAGAAAGTCAACAGTTTAATTTATTTAAGCTCTGAATATTTATTTCTTGCTACTTTATCTCTTAGGTAAATACAAAGCTCAATAGTTGGGGATTCTGACTTTTCACACATACTGCTACAAGTTGAACTTTGTTTTCAAGTACTAATGCCATGGTTTTGCAAGTAAGAGAATGGCAGAAGATTAACGCCTTTCATACAGAGGGAAGGGTACTTATAGGATAGAACTGAAGACAGATGAAAATACAGTTCCTAACTTTACATGTAAATAAGGAAAAAAAAAATCAAAAAAACACAGTGAGGGATTAAAAGAAGCAACAATTTATCAGTGTTTATCAACAACAGCCCTTACTACAATTGTTCGTAGAGAATAATAGGCATAACTTCATCTTAAGAACAATGTACTGATAATTTTCCAAATACACACACTCTTTGTTCATCACCAACAGTTAGACTGACAGAGAATGAATCTATAACAAATTTGCAACTTCCTGTCAAAGTTTACTGTTTCTTTACGTTATTAAAATAAAAGGGATTATATTATATATGGGGAGAAAATAATTGCAGAAGGCTTACATTTAATGATAACTTATAGTTATAACAATTGTTTTATTTACCTTTTAGTTTTCTTGTAGTTTTCCAGCTGTAATGTCTGCATACATTTGTATCTTTCCAACTCACACTGTTCACATAGGTCCTCAAGACACAATAGATGATTCTCCATTTCCTCAAAATTTGCCTCCAGCTGGGCTATAAGAAATACTTATATGAATATCAAATTGTATCAACAGACAGGCAATTCACCTGAACAGAAACAGGAACTCATAAAGGAACATAATTAACATAGTAATAACTACACATATGTAAACGGCTCAGAAAGATAAACAAATCTCATTCCATACTGCATAGTAAAAGAGTGACAGCAGACCCATGTTAAGGGAGATCTAACTGAGCTTCCCTTTACAGCAAGATACTGTATCACTGTATCTGACCCAGCACCTTGGTTTCACAGGCTTGTGGTCAATACTTCAGGAAAAGAAGCATTCAGAACTCAATTTTATTTTTCTTCTTGGGCACACCATCTGTTTAGCCCCTCCTGCCTGGTACCACTCTGAGGAATAAAGCTGTGCTGACCAAAACCAGTACTAATCTTAAATTATTCAAATGAAGCAAAAGTCAAGCATACTGGGATAAATCTAACTTTTACGTGACCTCATAATAATATAAAAGAATACAGACTTCGAAAGTTTACTCTAAAGATAGACCCTTTACTGATAGGCAGATCTCTGGATTTATCTATTTTACGTACTCATGCACTTAAAAACATGCAAAACCTCTTAATGTCCTCTTTAACTGTAACTGTTCGGCATCCCAACTTAAATGAGATCGTATCTGTGAAAAGCCCTGAGAAACCCGATCTCATCTCATAGCTCACCCTGTTTTGAGCAGAAATTTGGACAGAGAACTCCTGAGGTCCCTTCTGACCCAAATTACCCCATGTGAACCTTGTATTAAAGGGTCACTCTCCTTGCAGGTGATTAATGTTGAACTCCATGTCCCTCCCCAGGATCTCAGACTCTAATCAGCTAGTCACTCTGGGATGGAGCTGTCTGAGTACAGAACCTTTTTGCCAGGACGTCTCCTAGCAAGATAAATTGCAGAAGGAAAGATAAATCAGATTTTAACTAACAAAACAGCAACTAGAGAATAGAAAGGAGTTTGCAGTTCAGAGACAGATATTCCAATCTGTTGTTGGTGTACTTGATTGTTGGTGCAAAGAACTACATAGGTAATGGAATGAAATAACAGAAAATCTAAAGTAACTCTGAGTTTTGTCAAATGGCTGTTTCACCTTTGCAATCATCATAAAGCAAGACAATAATCATTAAGTTCAAGGTGTAAAAAAGTTACAGTTAAGGTAAGTGGACAGTCAAAAAAAGGAAAGAGCAAGCTGAAGGCATCAGTAAAATCTTCAATTCTGGATTACCCATTCTATTTGGAGCCTATCTTGGAGTATAAAAAAAAAAAATCAATTTTCTTAGCCATTACTCAATTAGAAATTGCTATCCCAGCAGTCCCCCTAGAAAAGCAAAAATTGAGACCTCTAACAAATTTCCTAGCATGCATATGTTCAGCTCCAATTACTTAGTAAGAGGTTTTTAATCCCCAACAAGTAAGGTAGTGCTCCACAGCAGTCAAGGAGGAAAGATGAAGATTTCCTTAGATTATTTACATATATATGATCACTTGGAGGGGGTGGGGGGGAGAAGGAAAAAAAGGAGTTGCAATTTAATGTGGAAACAAGTTTGAGGAAGAAAGAGTTGTTTTCAGTTCTACAAATTCTGATGTGGAACATGAATTGTTTACTGCATGCTCAACTTTCTCTCACAAAATCCAGATGCATTCAAAGGGCAATATGACTACAATTATGACTGGTGGTCCCTTTTTGCTTAAAAAAATTACTTTTCTGAGTGCATTAAAATCCAAATGTCTGTATTATGCTAACTTGCTTTTCAGAATGATTGCTCAATTACTAATTTGCAAAATTCACAAACACAGCAGGGCTCGAGATAATATATGAAGGTACCTACCAACCACTGATTTTTCCACTTAAAAACCCCACCACCTGCTTTGCTGTACTTGTTATTGAAATAATATTAAAAGACAACAACAAAGAACATGAAAAAAAAGAGGATGAAAAAAAGTGAGTTCTAGAAGGCAACTCGTTCCTAGGACTAGCATTTGAGCAGCCTCTAGTGGGAACTGTAGAAAACACTGTGCTCCTGAATAACAAATGAACACTTAAGATCTCTCCAGAAGACAACAGTCCTACTTTACTGAAACACAGGTTTCAGAATTTTTCTTTCTGAAGTGAAAGAAAACTTGGTTGCTTTTCACAAAAAAAGTTGAAGACTAGCTCCATAGTAATTGTACCAGCTACAGTTCATAGAATCATAAAATAGTTAGGGTTG